>NC_134362.1:68539486-68839486 GCF_048569485.1 Anomaloglossus baeobatrachus | reverse complement strand
GAGCAGACTCCGGGCGCCATTTTTTTTAAGCCCGCACTGCCGATAGAACATCTGAGTCACCAGTTGCACCGCCCTGCTCCACACAACCAGCATGGTGCCTGCAGCCAGCACAGCCCCCACCACAGCGCCTGCAACATCGCCCTACTCCAACAATGACAGACCCTTTTTTTAACCTTTTTTATCTCTAAATTTTGGGGTGCATCTTATAAAACGAAAAATACAGTAATTATGTAGCCAAATGAACTGTCTCTAATTAACATTCTGTAATTTAGGGGCATATGTTATATGACTAGATAGGTCATAAGGTCATGCTGTATTTTTCGGACTATAAGACGCACTTTTTTTCCCCCAAATGTTGAGGGAAAGTGGGGGGTGCGTCTTATAGTCTGAATGTAAGGCATGGCTGCAGGGAATGAGGGTGCTGTGGTGGAGCGGGTCATCGGCGGCATGCACAGGTTATAGCAGCGCCTGCCGTGACCACGTGGGCCTGCTAATTTCATATGCATGCATCCTCCCGACCATCATCTCAACGCTGAAACCGGCGCTGACAGGTGGGCGGGATGATGTGTGGGGGAGCCGGCCAGTGTGATCACCCCTGGCCACTACAGCCTGGAGTGATCATGTGTGGCTATATTCACTGCCCCCTGCGTATCATCATTAGTGCAGGGGGCAGTGAATAAGTATAGTATACTCACCGGTCACTTCCCTGCAGCATCGCGATGTCCTCCTGTCTGCCGGCCAGCTGATGTGTTTGGAGAGTGCGCACAGCAATGATGTCATCCCTGTGTGCCCTGGTCTCCACACACATCAGTGGGGCGGCAGACAGAAGGACATCACAATGGTGCAGGGAAGTGACCGGCTCCACACAGGTCAGCAGTGCTGCTGCTGACACAGAGAGGAAGATGATCGATGCTGCTGGAGTGAGGAAAGGTGAGTATAAACGTTTATTTTTTGTGTGCACAGGATGCGGGCCATATACCAGGATGGGGTATATAGCAGGATTGGGGTATATAGCAGGATGGGGGTATTTATCAGGATGGGGTATATGGCAGGATGGGGGTATATAGCAGAATGAGGGCATATAACAGGATGGGGGTATACAGGAGAATGGAGGTATTTATCAGGATGGGGGTATATAGCAGGATATGGGTATATAGCAGGATGGGGGTATTTAGCTGCATGGGGGTATTTATCAGGATGGGGGTATTTTTCAGGACGGGGGTATATAGCAAGATGGGGGTATATAGCAGGTTGGGGGTATACAGGAGGATGGGAGTTTATAGCAGGATGGGGGTATATAGCAGGATGGGGTTATATAGCAGATAGGGATATTTGGCAGGATGGGGTATTTATCAGGACGGGGGTATTTATCAGGATGGGGGTATTTAGCAGGATGGGGGTATAGAGCAGGATGAGGGCTATACCAGGATGAGGGATATATATACAAGGATGGGGATCATATACAAGGCAGGAGGATCATTACCAGGATGGGGTACCTTAGTAGAGAATTTGGGGACATTATAACAGTTTGTCATGACCACATTTTTTGCTTAAAATTTTACTTTCCTATTTTCCTCCACTAAAACCGTCTTATGGTCCGAAAAATACGGTAAATTCAGAATGCAGAATGTGACACTTCGCATGATTCCATTCTACTGAATCTTCTTGATGGCCCTTGTCAATAAGTAGGCCAGTATGATTTCTTTTTGGCTTTTTTGCTCAGCTCACCTAACTAGCAAGCAGCGTGGCAGGATTGCGAGTGTGCGTTTAACTTTCTAAGACAAGTTTTTCAGTCTATGGTGTCAGCGCAGCTGATTGTTTACCTTCAATGCAAGGCTTTTGAACAACTTTCCACATATCTGCTTACCAGTCAGGCCAAGTGGGGTTATATAATTAGACAGCTCCCACTGCCAAGTGCCAGAGGACCGGTGCCAGGGCTCAGGGAAGGGAGCAAAAGAGGAAAGGATGGACTATTAGATCGTATCTCGGGGGCTGCAGAGTAACAACAATGTAGGCTTTGTGCCATTGTACATGGCAAAGAATGTGGCAGTTACTAGCATGACATGCAATGGTCATAATAATATTAGTCATTTATGGTGTGCAGCTTTAACCCATTCATAGCTATGTTTTCTCATGACATATTATCTTGTTTTAAATTTACTTAATTTTTGAAAATGAAGGCAAACAGATTAAAACTTTGATTTGATCACTGGTGTGTAATCCTATGCGGAATGCTTCCCATAATAATTATCCAATTTATCCAAGGTTGCTGCTATTATACATTTCACATTTGTTCACAATTTTTTTGGTAATGAAGCTTTGAAACCTAAAGCAAAAATCAGTTGATCTAATAAGAATGAAGTATCATCTGCCTTTTAGGGTGCGATTACAGATAGCAAAAACATAGTGGAATTTCCAAAAACCGACAAGCATTTTGCATAGCATTTTAAGAAATGTCATCAACACACTGCTAAAAATATGAATGCGGTATTGTAGTGCGCATGCGCGGGCGGTCTTTAACCTTTCCTCGCACCTGCACAATACAGTACTTTGATCTGCCCTAAGCAGGGCAGACAGAAGTGCGCATGCGCAGGAGCGCAATGTGGGCCTCTGTGTGGAAGACATAGGACGGGTCATCCACACTGGGCTGGGTAGAAGGAGGATGGCGATTGCCGCAGAGAGAAGGCACCGGATGGAGAGCAGCGACATCCATCAGACCGGGCCGCCCCTTAGGTGAGTATTATAAAAGTGATTTTTACGTTATACAGATCAGCCTGGGCTCTTATATACTCTATTCTGGAATGCTGTATATAAGAGCCAACTGGTGGTGGTTGCAGCTTACAGGGGCCAAGTCTGGTGACAGGTTCCCTTTAAAGAGTAACCCTCATTAGTACTGTACACATAGAAATAAGCAACTTTGTAATATATCTTATTGGAGAATAGAGAAATTGGTTCCATCTCCTCCACGACTGATCACTCATTCTCAAAATTCTCAATTCACAGGTAAAATCTGTATTCAGTGAAGACGTTCCCATTACTGAGATAGGAGATGGTAGTTGGTGCTAATGAGAGACTATGTATGCAGGAATGGGAAGGAGGAGGGAGGGTCTCTGCCTCTAGATCCTCCCTCTGCCTCTAACTCCTCCCCTGCTTCTAGCTCCTGACTCTGCCTCTAGATCCTCCCTCTGCCTCTAACCCCTCCCCTGCCTCTAGCTCCTGACTCTGCCTCTAGATCCTCCCTCTGCCTCTAACCCCTCCCCTGCCTCTAGCTCCTGACTCTGCCTCTAGATCCTCCCTCTGCCTCTAACTCCTCCTCTGCCTCTAGCTCCTGACTCTGCCTCTAGCTCTTCCCTCTGCCTGTATCCCCTCCCTCTGTCGCTAACTCCTCCCCTGCCTCTAACTTCTGTCTCTAGTTCTTCCCTCTGCCTCTAATCCCTCCCCTGCCTCTAACTCCTCCCTCTGACTCTAGCTACTCCCTCTGACTCCTGCTCCTCGCTCTGCCTCTAGCTCCTCCCACTGCCTCTAACCCCTCCCCTGCCTCTAACTCCTTCCTCTGCCTCTAGCTCTTCCCTCTGCCTTTAGCTCCTCCCTCTGTTTCTAACCTCTCCAATGGCTCGAGCTCCTCCCTCTGCCTCTAGCTCCTCCCTCTTCCTCTAGCTCCTCCCTCTGTCTCTAGCTCCTCCCTCTTCCTCTAGCTGCTCCCTCTTCCTCTAGCTCCACCTCCCCCACTCTCCATAGAATCTTATGAGCACAAACTGCTGTCTCCGATCTCAGGGATACAGAAATCTGTTTTCAATTATTACAAATTTTACCAATGAGTATTTTGAAAATGAATGATCAGTCCTGGTGGAGAAAGACGTAGATTTCTCTGATAAGATATATTACAGAGTTATTTATTATTATGTGTTCTATCAGTATATGAAATAAAAGTTTTTCCTTTCATATTCAGTTGTCAGTGTCTGGTAAGGACATGTAAACATTTTGATGTGAATAGATATTGCTATTATTATGCATCATTATCATATAATACAATAAATGTGTAAATGGTGATTAGAGACCATCAGTATAACAGCAAGAAAAATGTGACCATTGAATCACATGAAACAATTGTATTAAATATGTAATAAAACAGTGGCATATACTGTATATATCACATATAAAGGTGACAAAATAGCATGCACAGAAAAAAACAGAGGTGGCTACCATGGTTCCCCAAATAAACCCCTCCATTCAGTGGCATAGCTAGGGTTTCAGCTCAGGGGGGGCAAAACATCTGAATGGGCCCCTTACCAGGTAACCATGATAACTACGGTGGCGCAGACTAATCGTGGGTATAGTGGAACCTCGGCAGATGACACTGATATTACCGCTGTATGGTGACTATTAGAGATGAGCGAACCGGTCCCGGTTCGGCTCGAGGCGGTTCGCCGAACGGGGGGTCTGGCTCGAGTTCGGCTCGTCGAACGTTCGACGAACCGAACTCGAGCCCATAGGAAACAATGGCAGGCAATCACAAACACAGTAAAACACCTAGAAAACACCCTCAAAGGTGTCCAAAAGGTGACAAACAACTCACAACACAACACAAACACATGGGAAAGTGACAAGGACATGTACTCATGCGAAAACAAAACAGCTGGACAAGGAAAAAGAGGAGGACACACAGATATAGGCATGGCACGCCCTTCTAAAGTCATGTAAAACACCGCAAGGTGACTCCAAGCGGAGTCTCCCTTTTTTCCAAAAATTGGGCCCCACACACCCACCCCTTCAGTGGCAGCAGTTGTGCCCCAGTTGTACACTTCACAGCTAGATTTGCATCAAGCACATTCAAAAATACGCCATTCTTATCCGTCCCCAGGATGACACCGGGGTAGGTAGCAAAGTCTTTCCTGATCCCAGCTCTGTTCATCTTGGCTTCTTTTAAAAACACAGCAAGCAAGGGTTACTCCAAGCGGAGTCTCCCTTTTTTCCAAAAATTGGGCCCCACACACACCCACCCCTTCAGTGGCAGCACTTGGGCCCCAGTTGTACACTTCACAGCTAGATTTGCATCAAGCACATTCAAAAATACGCTATTCTTAACCGTCCCCAGGATGACACCGGGGTAGGTAGCAAAGTCTTTCCTGATCCCAGCTCTGTTCATCTTGGCTTCTTTTAAAAACACAGCAAGCAAGGGTTACTCCAAGCGGAGTCTCCCTTTTTTCCAAAAATTGGGCCACACAGACACCCACCCCATCAGTGGCAGCACTTGGGCCCTAGTTGCAAACAGGATGTTTTGATTTGCATCAAGCACATTCAAAAATACGCTATTCTTAGCCGTCCACAGGATGACACCGGGGTAGGTAGCAAAGTCTTTCCTGATCCCAGCTCTGTTCATCTTGGCTTCTTTTAAAAACACAGCAAGCAAGGGTTACTCCAAGCGGAGTCTCCCTTTTTTCCAAAAATTGGGCCACACAGACACCCACCCCATCAGTGGCAGCACTTGGGCCCTAGTTGCAAACAGGATGTTTTGATTTGCATCAAGCACATTCAAAAATACGCTATTCTTAGCCGTCCACAGGATGACACCGGGGTAGGTAGCAAAGTCTTTCCTGATCCCAGCTCTGTTCATCTTGGCTTCTTTTAAAAACACAGCAAGCAAGGGTTACTCCAAGCGGAGTCTCCCTTTTTTCCAAAAATTGGGCCACACAGACACCCACCCCATCAGTGGCAGCACTTGGGCCCTAGTTGCAAACAGGATGTTTTGATTTGCATCAAGCACATTCAAAAATACGCTATTCTTAGCCGTCCACAGGATGACACCGGGGTAGGTAGCAAAGTCTTTCCTGATCCCAGCTCTGTTCATCTTGGCTTCTTTTAAAAACACAGCAAGCAAGGGTTACTCCAAGCGGAGTCTCCCTTTTTTCCAAAAATTGGGCCACACAGACACCCACCCCATCAGTGGCAGCACTTGGGCCCTAGTTGCAAACAGGATGTTTTGATTTGCATCAAGCACATTCAAAAATACGCTATTCTTAGCCGTCCACAGGATGACACCGGGGTAGGTAGCAAAGTCTTTCCTGATCCCAGCTCTGTTCATCTTGGCTTCTTTTAAAAACACAGCAAGCAAGGGTTACTCCAAGCGGAGTCTCCCTTTTTTCCAAAAATTGGGCCACACAGACACCCACCCCATCAGTGGCAGCACTTGGGCCCTAGTTGCAAACAGGATGTTTTGATTTGCATCAAGCACATTCAAAAATACGCTATTCTTAGCCGTCCCCAGGATGACACCGGGGTAGGTAGCAAAGTCTTTGCTGACCCATGACTTGTTCATCTTGGCTTCTTTTAAAAACAATGTAAGCAAGGGTTACTCCAAGCGGAGTCTCCCTTTTTTCCAAAAATTGGGCCACACAGACACCCACCCCATCAGTGGCAGCACTTGGGCCCTAGTTGCAAACAGGATGTTTTGATTTGCATCAAGCACATTCAAAAATACGCTATTCTTAGCCGTCCACAGGATGACACCGGGGTAGGTAGCAAAGTCTTTCCTGATCCCAGCTCTGTTCATCTTGGCTTCTTTTAAAAACACAGCAAGCAAGGGTTACTCCAAGCGGAGTCTCCCTTTTTTCCAAAAATTGGGCCACACAGACACCCACCCCATCAGTGGCAGCACTTGGGCCCTAGTTGCAAACAGGATGTTTTGATTTGCATCAAGCACATTCAAAAATACGCTATTCTTAGCCGTCCCCAGGATGACACCGGGGTAGGTAGCAAAGTCTTTGCTGACCCATGACTTGTTCATCTTGGCTTCTTTTAAAAACAATGTAAGCAAGGGTTACTCCAAGCGGAGTCTCCCTTTTTTCCAAAAATTGGGCCACACAGACACCCACCCCATCAGTGGCAGCACTTGGGCCCTAGTTGCAAACAGGATGTTTTGATTTGCATCAAGCACATTCAAAAATACGCTATTCTTAGCCGTCCACAGGATGACACCGGGGTAGGTAGCAAAGTCTTTCCTGATCCCAGCTCTGTTCATCTTGGCTTCTTTTAAAAACACAGCAAGCAAGGGTTACTCCAAGCGGAGTCTCCCTTTTTTCCAAAAATTGGGCCACACAGACACCCACCCCATCAGTGGCAGCACTTGGGCCCTAGTTGCAAACAGGATGTTTTGATTTGCATCAAGCACATTCAAAAATACGCTATTCTTAGCCGTCCCCAGGATGACACCGGGGTAGGTAGCAAAGTCTTTGCTGACCCATGACTTGTTCATCTTGGCTTCTTTTAAAAACAATGTAAGCAAGGGTTACTCCAAGCGGAGTCTCCCTTTTTTCCAAAAATTGGGCCACACAGACACCCACCCCATCAGTGGCAGCACTTGGGCCCTAGTTGCAAACAGGATGTTTTGATTTGCATCAAGCACATTCAAAAATACGCTATTCTTAGCCGTCCCCAGGATGACACCGGGGTAGGTAGCAAAGTCTTTCCTGATCCCAGCTCTGTTCATCTTGGCTTCTTTTAAAAACACAGCAAGCAAGGGTTACTCCAAGCGGAGTCTCCCTTTTTTAAAAAAATTGGGCCACACAGACACCCACCCCATCAGTGGCAGCACTTGGGCCCTAGTTGCAAACAGGATGTTTTGATTTGCATCAAGCACATTCCAAATCCACAAGCATTTACTCTCCCCAGGATGACACAGGGGTAGTAAATTCCTTCTGGATCCATGACTTGTTCATTTTGATGAACGTCAGTCTGTCCACATTGTCACTGGACAGACGCGTGCGCTTATCTGTCAGCACACACCCAGCAGCACTGAATACACGTTCAGAGACAACGCTGGCAGCTGGACACGACAAAATCTCCAAGGCGTAAGTTGCGAGCTCTGGCCATTTTTGTAGGTTTGAAGCCCAAAAGGAGCAAGGCTCCAGTTGCACAGTCATGGCATCGATGTTCATTTGGAGATACTCCTGTATCATCCTCTCCAGCCGTTGACTATGTGTCAGACTTGTTGTCTCTGGTGGCCTTGCAAAAGAGGGTCTAAAAAAATTATGAAAAGATTCCATAAAATTGCTGTTACCGGCACCAGAAAAGGTCCTACTGGTACGGGTAGACTGTTGAAGATGACGAGACCGTCCCATGTTTGTCAAGTTACAACTGGGAGATTCACTCCCTGCACCTGCACGGTTGTTTGGTGGAAAAGCCGAGCTAAGATCTAGTAACAGCTTCTGCTGATACTCCTGCATACGTGCGTCCCTTTCTATGGCTGGAATTATGTCACAAAATTTGGACTTGTACCGGGGATCTAATAGTGTGGCAATCCAGTAGTCATCATCACTTCTAATTTTGACAATACGACTGTCATGTTGGAGGTAGTGCAACAAAAAGGCACTCATGTGTCTTGCGCAGCCATGCGGACCAAGTCCATGCTGTGTTTGTGGCATAGAGGTGCTACCCGTTCTTTCTTCCTCTGACATCTGACCCCAACCTCTTTCAACTGAAATTTGACCAAGGTCTCCCTCATCCGCTGAGTCTTCCATGTCCATGGACAGTTCGTCCTCCATTTCTTCATGTTCTCCTGCACCTTGCTCAACATTTCGCCTGCTACTATGCGCCCTTGTCGATCCCTGTCCCCCATGGTCCCATGCCTGCTGCGTTGGTGATGATGAACGTCTGGACCTTGGTGATGTTGTTGTCCCTTGCGCATATGAATCCTCCTGTAGTTCCTCCCCTTCATGTTGTCCCACCCCCTGACTCCGAATAGTGTTTAGCGTGTGCTCCAGCATGTAAATGACTGGAATCGTCATGCTGATAATGGCATTGTCAGCGCTAAACATATTCGTCGCCATGTCGAAACTGTGCAGAAGGGTGCATAGGTCCTTGATCTGAGACCACTCCATCAGGGTGATCTGCCCCACCTCTGCATCTCGTTGGCCCAGGCTATACGTCATGACGTATTGCACCAGGGCTCTGCGGTGCTGCCACAGTCGCTGTAACATGTGGAGAGTTGAATTCCAGCGTGTCGCCACATCGCATTTCAGGCGATGAACCGGCAGGCCGAAAGACTTCTGGAGCGATGCAAGTCGCTCTGCTGCGGCGCTTGAACGGCGGAAGTGAGCTGACAGTTTTCGTGCCCTGTTCAGAAGGCCATCTAGGCCGGGATAGTGTGTTAAAAATTGCTGCACGACAAGGTTCAACACGTGAGCCATACAAGGTACGTGTGTCACCTTGCCCAGGCGAAGTGCCGCACCCAGGTTTGCAGCATTGTCGCACACGGCCTTACCAGGCTGCAGTTTGAGTGGAGACAACCATTTATTAAACTCGGACCGCAAAGCTGACCACAACTCCTCAGCTGTGTGACTCTTATTACCAAGACATGTCAAGCTAAAGACCGCCTGATGCCGTTGCGCTCTGCTGCCAGCATAGTAATGAGGGGTGCGTGATTCCTTCTGCGCAGTGAGAACGCTGGTGGCCTGACCAGGCAGGCTTGGGGCGGAGGTGGAGGACCCAGATGAGGTGGAGGATGCAGAAGCAGTGGCGGAACTTGGACAGACAGAGGATTGACACACAAGTCGTGGGGACGGCAAGACTTGTGCAGCAGACCCTTCACCATCTATCACCATAGTTACCCAGTGCCCAGTCAGCGACATGTAACGTCCCTGTCCATGCTTACTGGTCCAAGTATCGGTGGTGAAATGCACCCGTTCACACACAGAGTTTCTCAAGGAAGCGGTGATGTTGTGTGCGACATGCTGGTGTAGCGCGGGCACACCTTTCTTAGAGAAGTAGTGGCGACTAGGCATCTGGTACTGGGGCACAGCGACAGACATAAGGTCTCTAAAATCCTGTGTGTCCACTAGGCGGAAAGGCAGCATTTCGGTAGCCAACAGCTTACAGAGGGATAGAGTCAACCTCTTAGCTTTGTCATGGGTCGGAGGAAGTGGCCTTTTATTTGACCACATCTGAGGGACAGAGATCTGGCTGCTGTGTGTAGACGGTGTTGAGTAGGGTGTCCCTGGAAAAATGCAGGTTTGTGAGGAAAGTGCAGGCGGAGACATGATGTTGCCTTCATCCAACGTTGGTGCTATCGATGTCTGAGAGAGCTGTACACACTCACTTGTTTCCCCTTCCAAACCAACTGACGACCTTACAAGCAAACTGCCTGTTGCGGTTACAGTGGTGGAAGTTTTGCGTGGAAAAACAGGTGTGGCAGCTGTCCCCACAGTCCTAGAAGATGAAGAGCGCGCGGATGCAGTGGAAGGGGCGGGCGGTGGATGGTTCGCTCCGCTAGGCCGCATTGCAGCACGGTGAGCTTCCCACCGGGACTTATGATATTTATTCATGTGACGATTCATGGAAGAAGTTGTCAAACTGCTGAGCTTTTGACCTCTACTAAGAGAATCATGACAAATGTTACATATCACATGAGTTGGGCGATCTTTTTCGATGTGAAAAAAGGACCAGGCTAGGCAAGGCTTAGAGGCCATGCGACCTCTTGATCCACCCCGAATAATGCTCATAGGCAGAGTGGTGGCTGAGGATGCAGTTGTAGACGTGCTACCAGTGCTCCGACTCTGTCCAGGAAGGCGCAAGGTAACTTCGTCGTCGGTTGCATCCTCCTCCACCGCCTCTGTTGACCTCCTCGAGTGCCTGACTGGGGGTTGACAGTAGGTGGGATCTAGAACGTCATCATCAATTGTTGTGTTTGCACTCCCCTCCCCCTCAGACCGAGCCTCTTCTTGCCCTGACGGAATATTTAAGTTGTCATCCCAATCGGGTATCTGCGTCTCATCTTCATCAGTATGTTCCTCATTGTCTATAACCACAGGTGTTACAGTTTGTGACAAAGGGTCAACATTATGCTCAGAAACTTGGTCCTCACGGCCTGAATCTGAGTCACAAAGGTTCTGGGCATCACTGCAGACCATTTCCTGTTCTGTACTCACTGTAGCTTGGGAGCAGACCTCTGATTCCCAGGCTATAGTGTGACTGAACAGCTCTGCAGACTCAGCCATCTCAGTTCCACCATACTGTGCAGGGCTGATGGAGACTTCAGAGCTGGGAGAAATCAAGTGTGATTGGGATGACAACTCAGAGGACTGGTGTTTTTTGGATGCGGTACTTGAAGTGGCTGAGAGGGCACTTGTTGGACCACTTGAGATCCATTCAAGCATTTTCCTTTTTTGCCCATCATCTACCTTTCTTCCTGTTGTTCGTGTCCGTAAAAAAGGGAGCACATCGGATTGTCCACGGTAAGTAGTAGACATCTTACTTTTGCTGGTAGATGGTCTATCTTCAGCAGATGATAATGGAGCTTTGCCACCTTCCCCACGGACAAAACCTTTTTTGCCTTTTCCACCACGCCTCTTCCCCTTTCCACCAGCATCTGTCATTTTGCCACTCATGTTGATTGCGACAAGATTGTGGACTGAAAATGTGGTAGTAAAAATTGAGAGGTGGTGAAGATTGCAGTGGTGGTCTAGCTTTATTAACAGCAGAATAATAAAGAATAAATATCCCTGACAATGCAACTTAGTTATAATTAGTTGGAGTGTGCAACGCAGGCAGACGTGCTGCAAATGTCTTTGCACTAGTGGGACTATAGCAAAGTCCAATAGCCACGTATAGGATGCCACTAGGTACACTGAGTGTTTGCTAGTATAATGGCTTGGTTAGAATGAGTTGTAGTGTGCAACGCAGGCAGACGCGCTCTGCAAATGTCTTTGCACTAGTGGGACTATAGCAAAGTCCAATAGCCACGTATAGGATGCCACTAGGTACACTGAGTGTTTGCTAGTATAATGGCTTGGTTAGAATGAGTTGTAGTGTGCAACGCAGGCAGACGCGCTCTGCAAATGTCTTTGCACTAGTGGGACTATAGCAAAGTCCAATAGCCACGTATAGGATGCCACTAGGTACACTGAGTGTTTGCTAGTATAATGGCTTGGTTAGAATGAGTTGTAGTGTGCAACGCAGGCAGACGCGCTCTGCAAATGTCTTTGCACTAGTGGGACTATAGCAAAGTCCAATAGCCACGTATAGGATGCCACTAGGTACACTGAGTGTTTGCTAGTATAATGGCTTGGTTAGAATGAGTTGTAGTGTGCAACGCAGGCAGACGCGCTCTGCAAATGTCTTTGCACTAGTGGGACTATAGCAAAGTCCAATAGCCACGTATAGGATGCCACTAGGTACACTGAGTGTTTGCTAGTATAATGGCTTGGTTAGAATGAGTTGTAGTGTGCAACGCAGGCAGACGCGCTCTGCAAATGTCTTTGCACTAGTGGGACTATAGCAAAGTCCAATAGCCACGTATAGGATGCCACTAGGTACACTGAGTGTTTGCTAGTATAATGGCTTGGTTAGAATGAGTTGTAGTGTGCAACGCAGGCAGACGCGCTCTGCAAATGTCTTTGCACTAGTGGGACTATAGCAAAGTCCAATAGCCACGTATAGGATGCCACTAGGTACACTGAGTGTTTGCTAGTATAATGGCTTGGTTAGAATGAGTTGTAGTGTGCAACGCAGGCAGACGCGCTCTGCAAATGTCTTTGCACTAGTGGGACTATAGCAAAGTCCAATAGCCACGTATAGGATGCCACTAGGTACACTGAGTGTTTGCTAGTATAATGGCTTGGTTAGAATGAGTTGTAGTGTGCAACGCAGGCAGACGCGCTCTGCAAATGTCTTTGCACTAGTGGGACTATAGCAAAGTCCAATAGCCACGTATAGGATGCCACTAGGTACACTGAGTGTTTGCTAGTATAATGGCTTGGTTAGAATGAGTTGTAGTGTGCAACGCAGGCAGACGCGCTCTGCAAATGTCTTTGCACTAGTGGGACTATAGCAAAGTCCAATAGCCACGTATAGGATGCCACTAGGTACACTGAGTGTTTGCTAGTATAATGGCTTGGTTAGAATGAGTTGTAGTGTGCAACGCAGGCAGACGCGCTCTGCAAATGTCTTTGCACTAGTGGGACTATAGCAAAGTCCAATAGCCACGTATAGGATGCCACTAGGTACACTGAGTGTTTGCTAGTATAATGGCTTGGTTAGAATGAGTTGTAGTGTGCAACGCAGGCAGACGCGCTCTGCAAATGTCTTTGCACTAGTGGGACTATAGCAAAGTCCAATAGCCACGTATAGGATGCCACTAGGTACACTGAGTGTTTGCTAGTATAATGGCTTGGTTAGAATGAGTTGTAGTGTGCAACGCAGGCAGACGCGCTCTGCAAATGTCTTTGCACTAGTGGGACTATAGCAAAGTCCAATAGCCACGTATAGGATGCCACTAGGTACACTGAGTGTTTGCTAGTATAATGGCTTGGTTAGAATGAGTTGTAGTGTGCAACGCAGGCAGACGCGCTCTGCAAATGTCTTTGCACTAGTGGGACTATAGCAAAGTCCAATAGCCACGTATAGGATGCCACTAGGTACACTGAGTGTTTGCTAGTATAATGGCTTGGTTAGAATGAGTTGTAGTGTGCAACGCAGGCAGACGCGCTCTGCAAATGTCTTTGCACTAGTGGGACTATAGCAAAGTCCAATAGCCACGTATAGGATGCCACTAGGTACACTGAGTGTTTGCTAGTATAATGGCTTGGTTAGAATGAGTTGTAGTGTGCAACGCAGGCAGACGCGCTCTGCAAATGTCTTTGCACTAGTGGGACTATAGCAAAGTCCAATAGCCACGTATAGGATGCCACTAGGTACACTGAGTGTTTGCTAGTATAATGGCTTGGTTAGAATGAGTTGTAGTGTGCAACGCAGGCAGACGCGCTCTGCAAATGTCTTTGCACTAGTGGGACTATAGCAAAGTCCAATAGCCACGTATAGGATGCCACTAGGTACACTGAGTGTTTGCTAGTATAATGGCTTGGTTAGAATGAGTTGTAGTGTGCAACGCAGGCAGACGCGCTCTGCAAATGTCTTTGCACTAGTGGGACTATAGCAAAGTCCAATAGCCACGTATAGGATGCCACTAGGTACACTGAGTGTTTGCTAGTATAATGGCTTGGTTAGAATGAGTTGTAGTGTGCAACGCAGGCAGACGCGCTCTGCAAATGTCTTTGCACTAGTGGGACTATAGCAAAGTCCAATAGCCACGTATAGGATGCCACTAGGTACACTGAGTGTTTGCTAGTATAATGGCTTGGTTAGAATGAGTTGTAGTGTGCAACGCAGGCAGACGCGCTCTGCAAATGTCTTTGCACTAGTGGGACTATAGCAAAGTCCAATAGCCACGTATAGGATGCCACTAGGTACACTGAGTGTTTGCTAGTATAATGGCTTGGTTAGAATGAGTTGTAGTGTGCAACGCAGGCAGACGCGCTCTGCAAATGTCTTTGCACTAGTGGGACTATAGCAAAGTCCAATAGCCACGTATAGGATGCCACTAGGTACACTGAGTGTTTGCTAGTATAATGGCTTGGTTAGAATGAGTTGTAGTGTGCAACGCAGGCAGACGCGCTCTGCAAATGTCTTTGCACTAGTGGGACTATAGCAAAGTCCAATAGCCACGTATAGGATGCCACTAGGTACACTGAGTGTTTGCTAGTATAATGGCTTGGTTAGAATGAGTTGTAGTGTGCAACGCAGGCAGACGCGCTCTGCAAATGTCTTTGCACTAGTGGGACTATAGCAAAGTCCAATAGCCACGTATAGGATGCCACTAGGTACACTGAGTGTTTGCTAGTATAATGGCTTGGTTAGAATGAGTTGTAGTGTGCAACGCAGGCAGACGCGCTCTGCAAATGTCTTTGCACTAGTGGGACTATAGCAAAGTCCAATAGCCACGTATAGGATGCCACTAGGTACACTGAGTGTTTGCTAGTATAATGGCTTGGTTAGAATGAGTTGTAGTGTGCAACGCAGGCAGACGCGCTCTGCAAATGTCTTTGCACTAGTGGGACTATAGCAAAGTCCAATAGCCACGTATAGGATGCCACTAGGTACACTGAGTGTTTGCTAGTATAATGGCTTGGTTAGAATGAGTTGTAGTGTGCAACGCAGGCAGACGCGCTCTGCAAATGTCTTTGCACTAGTGGGACTATAGCAAAGTCCAATAGCCACGTATAGGATGCCACTAGGTACACTGAGTGTTTGCTAGTATAATGGCTTGGTTAGAATGAGTTGTAGTGTGCAACGCAGGCAGACGCGCTCTGCAAATGTCTTTGCACTAGTGGGACTATAGCAAAGTCCAATAGCCACGTATAGGATGCCACTAGGTACACTGAGTGTTTGCTAGTATAATGGCTTGGTTAGAATGAGTTGTAGTGTGCAACGCAGGCAGACGCGCTCTGCAAATGTCTTTGCACTAGTGGGACTATAGCAAAGTCCAATAGCCACGTATAGGATGCCACTAGGTACACTGAGTGTTTGCTAGTATAATGGCTTGGTTAGAATGAGTTGTAGTGTGCAACGCAGGCAGACGCGCTCTGCAAATGTCTTTGCACTAGTGGGACTATAGCAAAGTCCAATAGCCACGTATAGGATGCCACTAGGTACACTGAGTGTTTGCTAGTATAATGGCTTGGTTAGAATGAGTTGTAGTGTGCAACGCAGGCAGACGCGCTCTGCAAATGTCTTTGCACTAGTGGGACTATAGCAAAGTCCAATAGCCACGTATAGGATGCCACTAGGTACACTGAGTGTTTGCTAGTATAATGGCTTAGTTATCAGTTGGAGTGTGCAGAGGACAAGAGGGTACAGTGGCAGGATTGTGGTGCTCTGGGTAGAGGAATGGAAGACTGCCTTTCTATTCCCTCCTAATGGTGAAATGCAGGTAGGAAATCCCTGACCTGGGCTACACAGACGCTGTTGCTGTTTGCAGGACCTGTCACTTATGGCTCTCTGACCCTGCCGGTTGGAGCCCTTAAAAGGACTGCTATAAAGTGCTCTCCCTAAGCTGTCTAACGCTGTGTATGCAGCGCATACAGCTGTATCGGCTATAGGACTCAGGAAGACGGAGCTGCGACAGTGATGTCTGACACCAAAGACGCAGAAGGCAGATAATGGCGTCCGTGAAGAAAATGTCCGGTTTTATAATGCAGGGACATGTGACATGCAGATCCTATCACACATGCCGTTGCTTCTCTGGCTCAAAGTCCACTTAGCTGTGTGTGTGTCTGGGATTGGCTGACATGCTGGCCCGCCCCACAAGACGCGCGCGCTTAGGGAAGGAAGACAAGAAAAAAAAAAAAAAAAAATGGCGATCGCCATTATAGAAACAGCAGTGATCTGAAGGCGCTGTTCACGCACACTATACACTGAAATGTGATAATAGTTTGATTCACAGAGTGACTTACACTATTACAGCAGAAACCAAGCTATGATTTAGCTGTTTTTTGGCTGCTAGAACCGTTCTCGAACGTTTCTAGAACTACCGAGCTTTTGCAAAAAGCTCGAGTTCTAGTTCGATCTAGAACATGCCCCAAAATCACTCGAGCCGCGAACTGGAGAACCACGAACCACGAACCGCGCTCAACTCTAGTGACTATATAGTGGTAGATATCGGTGCTGCAGCACATACAAGAGGTCACAGTGCAGTTATAGATGGTGACTTACTGCTGACGTTCTTTCGGATGGAGTTGTTCTCCTTTTTTGTGTTTTCCATCTGGCCCAGACCGACATGACAACTTCTTCCAGCCACAACTCATCTACAGAAATTACAACAAAGACACATTTGACTCCTCACACTTCCGGCACCGAACCCCATCTAATCCCAACCTGTACAAACTCCTCATCCTGCCGTCACCCCAATACTGAGCCACTGCTGCCGTGTGTGTCCCTATTACTGCACCTGCTGTGTGCACAAAAACCGTCTCCTCTTACTGCCACACATAGTAATGCCACCACTGTGCCCCCACATAGTAATAATGCCACCACTGTGCCCCCACATAGTAATAATGACACCACTGTGCCTCAACATGATAATGCCACCACTGTGCCTCCACATGATAATGCCACCACAGTGCCTCGACATGATAATGCCACCACTGTGCCCTCACATAATGTCACCACTGTGACTCCACATAATGCCACCACCGTGCCCTCACATAGTAATGCCACCACTGTGCCCCCACATAGTAATGCCACCACTGTGCCTCCACATAATGCCACCACCGTGCCCCCACATAGTAATGCCACCACTGTGCCCCCACATAGTAATGCCACCACTGTGCCCCCACATAATGTCACCACTGTGCCCCCACATAATGCCACCACCGTGCCCCCACATAGTAATGCCACCACTGTGCCCCCACATAATGCTACCACTGTGCCCCCACATAATAATGCCACCACTGTGCCTCCACATAATGCCACCACTGTGCCCCCACATAATAATGCCACCACTGTGCCTCCACATAATGCCACCACTGTGCCCTCACATAGTAATGCCACCACTGTGACACTCACATAATGTCACCACTGTGCCTCCACATAATGCCACCACTGTGCCCCCACATAATGCCACCACTGTGCCCCCACATAATGCCACCACTGTGCCCCCCACATAATAATGCCACCACTGTGCCCCCCACATCGTAATGCCACCACTGTGCCCCCCACATATTAATGTAACTACTGTGCTTCGGCATGATAATGCCACCACTGTGCCCCCCACATATTAATGTCCCCACTGTGCCCCCCACATGGTAATAATGCCACCACTGTGCCTCCACATGATAATGCCACTACTGTGCCTCTACATAATGCCACCACTGTGCCTCCACATAATAATGCCACCACTGTGCCTCCACATAATAATGCCCCCACTGTGCCCCCACATAATAATGCCCCCACTATGTCCCCACATGGTAATAATGCCACCACTGTGCCCTCACATATAATAATGCCACCACTGTGTCTCCACATAATAATGCCACCACTGTGCCTCCCATAAAATAATGCCACCACTGTGCCTCCACATAATAATGCCACCACTGTGCCCTCAATAGTAATACCACCACTGTGCCCCCACATAATAATGTCCCCACTGTGCCCCCACATAATAATGCCCCCACTGTGCCTCCCATATAATAATGCCACCACTGTACCCCCCTATAATAATGCCACCACTGTGCCTCCACATAATGCCACCACTGTGTCCCCACATAATAATGCCACCACTGTGCCCCCACGTGGTAATAATGCCACCACTGTGCCCGCACATGGTAATAATGCCACCACTGTGCCCGCACATGGTAATAATGCCACCACTTTGCCCGCACATGGTAATAATGCCACCACTGTGCCCCCACATGGTAATAATGTCACCACTGTGCCTCCACATGGTAATAATGTCACCACTGTGCCTCCACATAATAATTCCATCACTGTGCCTCCACATAGTAATGCCACCACTGTGCCCCCCACATATTAATGCCACCACTGTGCCTCCACATAGTAATGCCACCACTGTGCCTCCACATAATAATGCCACCACTGTGCCTCCACAGAATAATGCCACCACTGTGCCTCCACATAATAATGCCACCACTGTGTCCCCCACATAGTAATGCCACCACTGTGCCCCCCACATATTAATGCCACCACTGTGCCCCCCACATATTAATGCCACCACTGTGTCCCCACATGGTAATAATGCCATCACTGTGCCTCCACATAATAATGCCACCACTGTGCCCCCCACAAATTAATGCCACCACTGTGCCTCCACATAATGCCACTACTGTGCCCCCACATATTTAATGCCACCACTGTGCACCCATATATTAATGCCACCACTGTGCCCCCACATATTAATGCCACCACAGTGTCCCCACATGGTAATAATGCCACCACTGTGCCTCCACATATTAATGCCACCACTGTGCACCCCACATATTAATGCCACCACGGTGCCCCACACATATTAATGCCACCACTGTGCCCCCCACATATTAATGCCACCACTGTGCCCTTTACAAGGTAAAATGCCTCATTTGTGCCCTCTAAATTGTAACATTTCCCCCTAGAAAATATTAATGACCTGTGTAAGTGCCCACATATTGTTCCTAGAAAGTAATAGAGCCCCCAGTGTGCCTTTGACGGTCACAATACCCTGACTGTCCCTATAACAATAATGGTTCCTAAGTGTCCACTTAATATTTAATAATGTCCCTCCCATGTACAGTTCGTCTATACAAAGTATGAAGCCCTTATACCTCCCCTATACACAGTATGATGTTCCCCCTGGCTCCCCTATACACAATATGATAACTCTACACCTCCCCTATACACAGTATGATGGGCCTATAGCTCCATACAGACACCTGAGTACAGCCGTATACACATACAGTCATATGAAAAAGTTTGGGCACCCCTATTAATATTAACCTATTTTCTTTATAACAATTTGGGTTTTTGTAACAGCTATTTCAGTTTCATATATCTAATAACTGATGGACTCAGTAATATTTCTGCATTGAAATGAGGTTTATTGTACTAACAGAAAATGTGCAATCCGCATTTAAACAAAATTTGACCGGTGCAAAAGTATGGGCACCCTTATCAATTTCTTGATTTTAACACTCCTAACTACTTTTTACTGACTTACTAAACCACTAAATTGGTTTTGTAACCTCATTGAGCGTTGAACTTCATAGGCAGGTGTATCCAATCATGAGAAAAGGTATTTAAGGTGGCCACTTGCAAGTTGTTCTCCTATTTGAAACTCCTATGAAGAGTGGCATCATGGGCTCCTCAAAACAACTCTCAAATGATCTGAAAACAAAGATTATTCAACATAGTTGTTCAGGGGAAGGATACAAAAAGCTGTCTCAGAGATTTAAACTGTCAGTTTCCACTGTGAGGAACATAGTAAGGAAATGGATGAACACAGGTACAGTTCTTGTTAAGCCCAGAAGTGGCAGGCCAAGAAAAATATCAGAAAGGTAGAGAAGAAGAATGGTGAGAAAAGTCAAGGACAATCCACAGACCACCTCCAAAGACCTGCAGCATCATCTTGCTGCATATGGTGTCAATGTGCATCGGTCAACAATACAGCACACTTTGCACAAGGAGAAGCTGTATGGGAGAGTGATGCAAAAGAAGCCGTTTCTGCAAGCACGCCACAAACAGAGTCGCCTGAGGTATGCAAAAGCACATTTGGACAAGCCAGTTACATTTTAGAAAAAGGTCCTGTGGACTGATGAAACAAAGATTGAGTTGTTTGGTCATACAAAAAGGCGTTATGCATGGAGGCAAAAAAACACGGCATTCCAAGAATTCCACTTGCTACCCACAGTAAAATTTGGTGGAGGTTCCATCATGCTTTGGGGCTGTGTGGCCAATGCCGGCACCGGGAATCTTGTTAAAGTTGAGGGTCGCATGGATTCAACTAAGTATCAGCAGATTCTTGACAATAATGTGCAAGAAACAGTGACGAAGTTGAAGTTACGCAGGGGATGGATATTTCAGCAAGACAATGATCCAAAACACTGCTCCAAATCTACTCAGGCATTCATTCAGAGGAGCAATTACAATGTTCTGGAATGGCCATCCCAGTCCCCAGACCTGAATATAATTGAACATCTGTGGGATGATTTGAAACGTGCTGTCCATGCTCGGCGACCATCAAACTTAACTGAACTGGAATTGTTTTGTAAACAGGAATGGTCAAATATACCTTCATCCAGGATCCAGGAACTCATTAAAAGCTACAGGAAGCGACTAGAGGCTGTTATTTTTGCAAAAGGAGGATCTACAAAATATTAATGTCACTTTTATGTTGAGATGCCCATACTTTTGCACCGGTCAAATTTTGTTTAAAGGCGGATTGCACATTTTATGTTAGGACAATAAACCTCAGTTCAATCCAGAAATATTACTCAGTCCATCAGTTATTAGATATATGAAACTGAAATAGCTGTTGCAATAACCCAAATTGTTATGAAGAAAAAAGGATAACATTAATAGGGGTGCCCAACTTTTTCATATGACTGTACAGACCCCTGCGTACAGCCGTATACACATACAGACACTGGAGTACAGCCGTATACACATACACATCCCTGCATACAGCCGTATACTCATAGACACCCCTGTGTACAGCCGTATACACATACACACCCCTGCATACAGCCGTATACACATACAGACTCCTGCGTACAGCCGTATACACATACACACCCCTGCGTACAGCCGTATACACATACACACCCCTGCGTACAGCCGTATACACATACACACCCCTGCATACAGCCGTATACACATACAGACACCTGTGTACAGTCGTATACACATACAGACACCTGCGTACAGCCGTATACACACACACACCCCTGCGTACAGCCGTATACACACACATATATACAGACACATATACAGATATAGTCACATAGAAGCGTATACAGATTTGAAAACATTCACATACTCATACACATAATCATAAACATACACATAGACAGACACAATCCTATACACACACTCACATACTGGAGGTGCTTTTACTTTTGATGATTGGGGGACACTTCTTCTCTCCCGTGCAGCCACAGACTTGTTTCATGGTACATCCTCTAGGCTAAAGGACCTGTGGTGACATCACGGCATGTCACGTCCATGTGATCAGAAGGGGCGGGGCCTCAGCAACGCAGCTGATAACAGAAAGAAACTCCAGGTGTGCTGGAGTTCTTTATAATAGAAGAGGGGGTCTGAGGTAAGACCTCCAGATGGGGGTTGCAGGGGGAGAGGGAGGAAACATGGCCACGCCCACTAACAAATCCGGCCACGCCCACTATCCAGGCAGCTCCTAGCCACTGGGATGTAGACGCAACCCTTGTCTGATGCTCCTCGGCTGGATGGAGGCAGCGCGCGCACTGCATGACGTCATTATAACACACGTTGCTGTGCACTGTGCACTGCGAGCGGCCGTGTCTCCTGTACCATGCGGCCGCACGCAATTCACTGTGCGTGGCCATGTGTGTTATAATGACATTATGCAGCAGGGGGCCGGCCCTCTACAATAGCAGCCCCTGCCCAGCGCTGTGCAATGACGTCACCACGCTGGGACTCTGCGTCCTGCGTGAGCGCTATTATCAGCAGCAGTACAGGGAGATCGTGTCTCCTCCGCACTGCTGCAGAGGTTAACTATGTCGGCGCGCGCTGTGCACGCTGATATAGTTAATGGCATCGCAGCTCCAGGTGGGCCCCCTCTGAGCACGGGGCCCGGGGCGGCCGCACCCTCTGCCCCCCCGCTAGCTACGCTACTGCCTCCATTCAATCACTAAAAGCACTCTGCACAAGAAAAAATATTCAACTTTAGACCCCCGTCAAAGGCCTCTTATTCAGCAAAATCAAACCTCTTGCTTTGCACTGAGGAGGGGGAAATTATTTTAAACATCCTCCCTATATACAGTATATCAAAGAAATGTGAGTACACTCCTCACATTTTCAGAACTATTTTATTATATTTCTTCATGGGACAACACTGAGATCTGACCCTGTGAAACAATGTACAGTAGTCAGTGTGCAGATTGTATAATAGTGTAAATTTGGTGTCCTGTAACTAACACACAGCCTTTAATGTCAAAACCACTGTCAACAAAAGTGAGTACACCCCTAAGTGAAAATAGCCAAATTGTGCCCAGAGAGTCAATATTTTGTGTGGCCACCATTATTTTTAAACACTGTGTAACTCTCTTGGGCATGCCCACTCTCCTGCTGCTCTGCACTGATCTATGTAATCAGCACAGTGCAGGGGAGGAAGCTCTGAACAGAGGCTGTAGGAGTTGAGCAGCTGAGGGACCTTTTACATAGTTATCTTTAGGACCTTTCAGGTCATCTGACTGATCACATGACCTGAAAGGTCAAAAAGTTAACTAAGTGGAAGGTGGTATGTGTGTGTATGTATTTATGTATGTAAATGCAAGATGTAGTAATGTAAAGCGCATGTGTATATGTGCATGTAGCAGAGCTGTATGTGAGTCTATATGTGCATGTAGCAGAGCTGTGTTTTCCTATTTTCTGCTGTCTAAACCTATAGTGCCTCTTATGGTAAGGAGTCTGAAAAATACGGTAAAATGTTATTAATATTAAGCAGAACAAATTTCAGCCTAATGGTTCGGTTCTCCAAGCCAGTCACGGTCTCTCATGTGGCCCCTTGGAAAATTAATTACCACCAACCCCTGTCATAAGTTGTGCTGTAAATCTATTGCCTGGGTTATTTATTATGGCTGTGATGATATAAAAAAAATTACATTATAGAATTTTTCAGAATGTATGTTTCATAAATTTTATTTGCTGTAAAAATAATTGTGTATTGGATTTTTATTTTTATAATATTTTTCTCTCATTATGTGACGCCCTGGACTAGCCAGGTAGTCACAAACATACCAACACCCCCCCCCACCCTAGGCAGTTACAGCAGCCAAACCAAAACCCTTGCTGATACCCACACCAGGTGGGGCGGAGCCAGGCGGTTGGCCCCACCCACCGAGGAGTTCACAGACCTGGAGGCGGGAAAATGTGTCAGATTAGTCTTGGAGGTGAAAGTGAGAGGAGTGAACACTTGGGTGTCTTGGTTGGAGCCCAGACACTAACAGCAAGGTCGGCAGACGCTGGTGGCCATCTGCAGGAGTTGGTGGACCTCCGCAGAGCCGTAAGGACCGGGGTCAGGTGTCGGCCCGTCGGTACCAGATCGGGGAACGGAGTGAAGCTAAGCACACAGGCAGGGCCATCGGACCCCGACCAGGCTTGGGGCCGCCGTCAATAGTCAAATCCGAATGTGACAGGAACCCCAGGGGTTTCCCAACTACCAAGTCCCGATTGAAGGCAACCGTCCACCTAGAGAGGATATACAGCCACCGCCACAGGCTAGAGATCCAATGGCCAGCACCTGCGGGCAAAACGGGCTCCTACGGCACCTATACGCCGGGAAGCGGACTACTGGTGGGCAACCACAGGAGTCAAGAACATTTTCAAAGGTGCAGGGAAAGACAGCCACCATCAGCCGTCCGGGGAGAGCACAACAGCACTGCAGCCAGCTGCGGGACCCGTTCATCCGGCCGTTTTGGTTTACCAGAGACTTTGTCAGTGATTGTCTGAGTGAGTACACCAGTGTCGTCAGGCACCGCGCCGCGCTGTCCCTGCAACCCTGAACCCCAGCCATCCAGCCTCCCCGTTACACCATCGGGCTCTGGGATCAGCAACCCCTGCCCACGGAGGGGACAACATCTCAGCTGCACCCTACCATCTCTCCCGGGATCCCCGTTACCAGCAGCGGTGGTGCCATCATCACCACGATCCATGGGTGGTGTCACGAACAATCTCCCTAACCAAACCACCCCCTTTTCATTCACGGGTGAAGAGCGCTGCTCAAGTCCCCGGGTCCGGTCCACCGCTCGAGCCACCGAGCAGAAGCCCCGGACCCAAGCGTGGCGAGCGCGTCCCCTCCGCCCGCGACAATTTCTTCTTACATACATTTTAATTTGTTTTTTTTTTCAATATATATATATATATATTTTTTTTTTTTCTTAATTTTTATTCGTTTGTAATTTACTGACAAATGTCTAAATAATGGACATCAACAGAAGAAAAAAAAAAAAAAACAAAAAAAAAAAACAGGTATTTTGCCGCGCTTGAAGACCATAGACTATGATGTCAGGCAAATGATTCTTTTTATTTCATCCTACGCGTTTCGGAGACCACAACTGTCTCCTTCTTCAGGGAAAGGAACTATTACAGAGACCAAGGAAGAGTGCTTTTATAAAGCAGTCAAAAAAAAAAAAAAAAAAAAAAGGGGAGGGAAAACAAAGGAAGGAAACCCTGCCCATGACATCAGCTCACCATGTGCTGCAGGGCCATGACTCATAGCCACATGGAGCAGAGCCGTGTCAGGATCACATTAGGGATTTCCATAAATTACAAAATAAAACTCGCTGAACATTAATCATCCATCATAAATAAATGTCAAGGGTGCACAGATAACTGTGAAAAAATTGTTAGACATATTCATATCAAACTATGCACACAGATATACATATGATATAGAAAATATGAAGTGAAAAAACACAAAATATAAAGCATCCATTAAACATAAACCAGACATAAAAATAAAAATAAAACTTAAAACATGAACATTGAAAGCTGCCCCACAGCCAAGGATATGACTGCAAAAACAGTTTCTTACTAATAGCTAATGGTCAGCTGTAATCAGCACCATTAGCATACGGACAAAAAAAACATTGCATAAAGTGCAGGTGAGCATACTGAGTTATTAAGTGTCTCTATTTGTTGGTATTGCTGATTTTAGATTTTACTGCTATTACTTTTGAACATTAACCTTTGAAAAAACAAAAAACAAAAAGTGAAACCATGAAAAATTGCAATTGCTAACAAAAAGTGATAGGGCGTGCATTTGGAACACTAAGAAAGCGGACTGATGAAAAAAAAAAAACTGAAAGAATTAATATTGTGTACTTGCGTGCAGAAAGAGAAAGAATCTCTTACCAAAGGGGGTGAAATGGGTTCAGGCCGTGGGAAAAATTAAAAGGCGCAGGCGCGCTGCACAGGGACGGTAGCAGGATCCTCACAACAAGGTCAAGTGAGTTCAGGAGCGTGGGAAACCGCTGTAGCACGCATGCGCGCACATCATACTACAGCAGCTAAAGAGAAAAAGAAAAGAAAAAAAAAAAAAAAGAAGAGAGGCATTTAAGCTCTAACCAAAGAGCATTCACAAAAGAATTAGTGCCAAAAAAGAGGATGATCAAGCAAAGGATTCGGCCTTGCTCCGTAAACAAGAGAAAAAATGTTTTTATTTTTACAGGGAAAGATCTGAAACACGCAGTGATGCTTAAAAAGAGATAAAAAAATATACTATAAAAACATGGAGGTATAAGAAAAACTGCCAAAATATGGAGCTGAAAATATCGTTATTATCCAGCATCCAATATCATTGGTGTCTGCATTTATGACCAGGGGAGGGGGGGAGGGGGGGGGAATTGAAATTAGAAACATACCTATGACGTTTATTTACACTTATTAAAATTATATATAATATTTAAAAAGATTTTGTGGAACTTTTTTCGTATAGAGGATTTTTTGAAAAAATATATATATAAGAATATAAGAATATAGAAATATAAAAAATATATAAGAATGCCACAACAATATATATGTATCTAAAAAGCAGACATTATAAAAACATAATAAAAACATATTATTCGCCTGAAGTTATAAAGTGAATCTACAATTTTCTTGAACATATTCACCCACACTTAATAAAAAATTTTAATAAAATAAATCAGTAATTTCATTGAGGCCAAACGGTTTGAGAGTATTTAGCCTGTGTATCCAGTAAGACTCCTTTCTACTAAGGGTTTCTGCCCTATTAGTGATGTTAGGAGAGACTTGCTCTATGGGTGTAATTTTAAAAACTGGATTTTTGTTGTGTACAAGCGTGCAGTGTTTAGACAACCCATGTTTTAGGAAACCAGTTCTAATATTGTAACGATGGGAGTTTAGTCTATTATGGAGCTCCTGACTGGTTCTACCCACGTATTGCTTCCCGCAAATACAATCCACCAGATACACTACATGATCAGACTGACATGTCAGACGATCCTTTATCTGGAACACATCTAAACTTCCTGGAGCACTGAAAGAGGTCCTCCCGTGGTATATGCTTTTGCAGCACAAACATTTTTTTATGCCACATCTAAATGCTCCCCCCATAGCCGGGGTACTCTTTTTTTGACTCAATGTTGGTATTCTGAGTCTACTAGGCGCCACGATGGTTTTAATAGTGGGTGCTCGTCTGAAAGTGACTCCTGGAGTTGAAGGCAAAACAGAGCTAAGGATGGGATCCTTTTGCAGGAGAGCCCAATGTCTAAGAAGGGTATCTCTTATAACACTGCTGTCACTGCTGAACGTGGTAATGAAATTACATGGTAATGAAATTACATGCGAATTTGCCCTTATTGATAACTGGTAGGTTACAATCAGTTACTTGTATGGATCTTGTGTGGATCTTAGTATCATCATGAAAGATGGTTAGATCCAGAAAATTAATCTCTACCTCACATATGGCTGCTGTGAAATCCAGACCCCAAACTCAGTATGCTCACCTGCACTTTATGCAATGTTTTTTTTGTCCGTATGCTAATGGTGCTGATTACAGCTGACCATTAGCTATTAGTAAGAAACTGTTTTTGCAGTCATATCCTTGGCTGTGGGGCAGCTTTCAATGTTCATGTTTTAAGTTTTATTTTTATTTTTATGTCTGGTTTATGTTTTATGGATGCTTTATATTTTGTGTTTTTTCACTTCATATTTTCTATATCATATGTATATCTGTGTGCATAGTTTGATATGAATATGTCTAACAATTTTTTCACAGTTATCTGTGCACCCTTGACATTTATTTATGATGGATGATTAATGTTCAGCGAGTTTTATCTTGTAATTTATGGAAATCCCTAATGTGATCCTGACACGGCTCTGCTCCATGTGGCTATGAGTCATGGCCCTGCAGCACATGGTGAGCTGATGTCATGGGCAGGGTTTCCTTCCTTTGTTTTCCCTCCCCTTTTTTTTTTTTTTTTTGACTGCTTTATAAAAGCACTCTTCCTTGGTCTCTGTAATAGTTCCTTTCCCTGAAGAAGGAGACAGTTGTGGTCTCCGAAACGCGTAGGATGAAATAAAAAGAATCATTTGCCTGACATCATAGTCTATGGTCTTCAAGCGCGGCAAAATACCTGTTTTTTTTTTTTTTTTTTTTTTTTTTTCTTCTGTTGATATTCTACTTGTGCAACAGGGCTGCTGCTGGACCTTTTTGGCGCTCACGTTATGCTGTTAAAGGAGTTGTGACTGGCACAACTCGATCAGGTGAGTGCATCACTTTTACATGATCTTTCCCACCCAATATATCGGGTAAGACCCTATTGCGCCTTCTCTCTCCTATTTAGATTTACTCAAGTCCTTCCTGGACGCCCGGGTCTGGCAGTGTGACCGAGACCCCCTTTCCTTCAGAGAAACAGGCGGCAGAGGGTCCCTTTCAGCATTCTATTGCTTCTAGAGATATGGATTACTACAGCAATCGTCTCTCCTCCAGAGAGAGACTAATACTCCAGACTGTGGGAATACCAGTTGACAGTGATATTGAATCACACATGGATTCAGAGATACTTTTTTCTGAGGAGGATACCTCCCGTATGAGAAAACTTTTTCATGCTCTGGAGGATTCCATGAAAGATGAGTTGCATTTTAGCCTGGATGCCAGGTTCCTATCGATCTATCTGGAAGAAGGTCTTTGCCCCAAAGGTCTTCAAATTGGACGCGAATCGCCTTTCCCACAGGATCAAGCCTTCACAGCCAAATGGACTACCATACTCAAGGACTGTATGAGAGGTATGTTGCTTTGTCTTCATGATAAAAGAACTAATATTGCCATGACTTCAGTGCAGAAAATCACTGAACTTAATGTTGAACTTTCCTCTTTTTGCTCACACCCGGACTATAAATTTCTAAATTCTGGACTAAATACCCGTCTGTTACAGTTGGAGCATGATACGATTATGAGGAAATCGAAAAAACTCCAAAGGGATAGGCAGGATAAGAGCCAAGCTAAACCTCACTCTTTGGTTGAGGGTTCCGTGCCCCTCCCTAAAAAAGAGTATAGGAGATTTAGCTCTACTTCCAGTAACAATTTCAATAACAGAAAAAGTTTTGTTAATAGCAGATTCCACAAGCAAAGCAATAATAACAATAAAAATCACCATAGTACTATTGAGAATGGCAGTAATGTCTCAGCTGAGCCGCAAGCTCCAAACAGGCCGATTAGCCTCAATAAACCTAGTCGGCAGCCTGACAAAATCGACCTGTTGGTTGATGAGGTGTTTCACCAAGTTGACATTTCGAAGCCCAAGGTGGCTGAAACAGTCTCAGTAGTCCACCCTTCTACCTCCAGAGACTTTACTAATTCCTTACCGGCTAATACAGCTTCATTGGCTCCAGAGGAGACACGGGCTCATTTAGCCAGAATCAGGCTCCAAATAGAAAAAATCAGAAAGGAAAGAGCCCTTATAGAACAAGAAGATAACAACCTCATCATGTCGCAAGATGGCGACTTCATCGATTTATTAAATTTATCTGTAAATGATGATTATATTTCCCCATCTTGTCCAGAAAATCCTGTAGTCCCAATTAGTGCACCTATAGAGCCTGAAAAAATCACTATAGACAACACCAACATATCTCAGCCGCTAGTACCCTTTTTACCATCAGTAAAAACACAGAAGGCCAACCTGATAACTGATTTTTTAGTGCCACGGTCATCAACCAAAAAAAGAAAAAACAGTTCAGAGGGGTCAGAGCAGGCTCCAAGCACAAGCAAAAAAGAAAAAAAGAATGTTTAAACAAAACAACTAATAATACTAGCTATAAGATCAATGAATGTGCAAATAAGTGTTTGGAAGAATTCCATACAACCGGTAATATTTTTAATCTTTCTGACCACGTATTGAATGAGGGGGAAATCCAGGTCCTGAATAAGGGCCTGTCTTTCTGTCCTTCATATAGGTCAAAGGACTTTGACCTTTTTCTTGATGTCCAAAAATTTGTCAGAAAATTAACGCTGAAAAGGCATTTTCTACTAAAAGGTGATACTACTCCTACTCCAGAAACAATTTCTTCTTCTTCTTTCTTTCACACTGATGTTAAAGCGAAATCAAAGTTTTATCCCATAACCAGCCAGGGTCATTTTTTAAAAACTTTCAGTGATCTAGTACTGGCAGATCTGAAGACAGCGGTCAATCGCAAGAAATTCTTTAAACAGAATCTATCACGCATGGAGAAACTAGCTCTGAATGATCTTAAAACTAATAGTGACATAGTAATTCGAGCGGCAGATAAGGGTGGGGGAATAGTCGTTCAGAATAGGACGGACTATATTAAAGAAGCCTCTAGAATTCTATCAGATCCGGTTTATTATGAAGTAGTTAATAAAGACAAATATGATCAAGCTGTTGCAGCATACAAAACCCTGATTCAAAGTGCAGTTGATGCGAATATGTTGACCCCGGCTGAGAAAAGATTTTTTTCAAGTGAATAATGCACCATTACCTTTCTTTTATCACCTCCCGAAAATACATAAAAATCTTTTTAACCCTCCTGGAAGACCGATCATCTCTGGGATAAATTCACTTACAGCAAACCTAGCCCATTATGTTGATCTATTAATGCAGCCACATGTGGTGAACCTCAATAGCCACCTTAGAGATTCAGCCCACTTGATAGAATATCTAGATACAGTCACATGGAAGAAGTCTTACACCTTCGTGACAATTGATATTGCATCCCTTTATTCAAATATCCGCCATCATTTGGGTCTTCTAGCTTTTTCTTTTTTTCTAGAAGATGATAGCAGGTTTCCACCTTTACAAAAAAACTTTCTCCTAGAAAGTATGCATTTTATTCTCCATAATAATTTTTTTACTTTCTCTGAAAAACTATATCATCAGCGGATTGGTACAGCCATGGGCTCAAAAGCCGCATGTTCCTATGCCAATCTATTTATGGGGCTCTTTGAAATGCTTTTCATAGATGCCAATGCACATGGTGGTGGCATCATTCTATATAAAAGGTTTATTGACGACCTGTTCATAATTTGGGATGGTGGCCGTTCGGACATCAGAATTTTTCTTGAGGGATTGAATAGGAATGATTGGGGTCTGGATTTCACAGCAACCATATGTGAGGTAGAGATTAATTTTCTGGATCTAACCATCTTTCATGATGATACTAAGATCCACACTAAAACCTTTTTCAAGAAAGTAGATGCTAATGGCTATATAAACTTTGGGAGTGAGCATTATGTGAAATGGTTAAATAATATCCCACTCAATCAGTACAAAAGAATTAGGAGAAATTGTTCACGAGATGCTGATTTTAGAGACCAAGTGGGTATACTGAAAGGACGTTTTTCAGAGAAAAATTACCCCAAGTCCCTGGTTCGGAAAGCTTACCACGAGACTATTAAGCTTAAACAATCTGATCTCATTAAAAGGAGGAAGGACTCCCCTAGCCCCATACAAGTAACTGATTGTAACCTACCAGTTATCAATAAGGGCAAATTCGCATGTAATTTCATTACCACGTTCAGCAGTGACAGCAGTGTTATAAGAGATACCCTTCTTAGACATTGGGCTCTCCTGCAAAAGGATCCCATCCTTAGCTCTGTTTTGCCTTCAACTCCAGGAGTCACTTTCAGACGAGCACCCACTATTAAAACCATCGTGGCGCCTAGTAGACTCAGAATACCAACATTGAGTCAAAAAAAGAGTACCCCGGCTATGGGGGGAGCATTTAGATGTGGCATAAAAAAATGTTTGTGCTGCAAAAGCATATACCACGGGAGGACCTCTTTCAGTGCTCCAGGAAGTTTAGATGTGTTCCAGATAAAGGATCGTCTGACATGTCAGTCTGATCATGTAGTGTATCTGGTGGATTGTATTTGCGGGAAGCAATACGTGGGTAGAACCAGTCAGGAGCTCCATAATAGACTAAACTCCCATCGTTACAATATTAGAACTGGTTTCCTAAAACATGGGTTGTCTAAACACTGCACGCTTGTACACAACAAAAATCCAGTTTTTAAAATTACACCCATAGAGCAAGTCTCTCCTAACATCACTAATAGGGCAGAAACCCTTAGTAGAAAGGAGTCTTACTGGATACACAGGCTAAATACTCTCAAACCGTTTGGCCTCAATGAAATTACTGATTTATTTTATTAAAATTTTTTATTAAGTGTGGGTGAATATGTTCAAGAAAATTGTAGATTCACTTTATAACTTCAGGCGAATAATATGTTTTTATTATGTTTTTATAATGTCTGCTTTTTAGATACATATATATTGTTGTGGCATTCTTATATATTTTTTATATTTCTATATTCTTATATTCTTATATATATATTTTTTCAAAAAATCCTCTAGACGAAAAAAGTTCCACAAAATCTTTTTAAATATTATATATAATTTTAATAAGTGTAAATAAACGTCATAGGTATGTTTCTAATTTCAATTCCCCCCCCTCCCCCCCCTCCCCTGGTCATAAATGCAGACACCAATGATATTGGATGCTGGATAATAACGATATTTTCAGCTCCATATTTTGGCAGTTTTTCTTATACCTCCATGTTTTTATAGTATATTTTTTTATCTCTTTTTAAGCATCACTGCGTGTTTCAGATCTTTCCCTGTAAAAATAAAAACATTTTTTCTCTTGTTTACGGAGCAAGGCCGAATCCTTTGCTTGATCATCCTCTTTTTTGGCACTAATTCTTTTGTGAATGCTCTTTGGTTAGAGCTTAAATGCCTCTCTTCTTTTTTTTTTTTTTTTTTTTTTTCTTTTCTTTTTCTCTTTAGCTGCTGTAGTATGATGTGCGCGCATGCGTGCTACAGCGGTTTCCCACGCTCCTGAACTCATTTGACCTTGTTGTGAGGATCCTGCTACCGTCCCTGTGCAGCGCGCCTGCGCCTTTTAATTTTTCCCACGGCCTGAACCCATTTCACCCCCTTTGGTAAGAGATTCTTTCTCTTTCTGCACGCAAGTACACAATATTAATTCTTTCAGTTTTTTTTTTTTCATCAGTCCGCTTTCTTAGTGTTCCAAATGCACGCCCTATCACTTTTTGTTAGCAATTGCAATTTTTCATGGTTTCACTTTTTGTTTTTTGTTTTTTCAAAGGTTAATGTTCAAAAGTAATAGCAGTAAAATCTAAAATCAGCAATACCAACAAATAGAGACACTTAATAACTCAGTATGCTCACCTGCACTTTATGCAATGTTTTTTTTGTCCGTATGCTAATGGTGCTGATTACAGCTGACCATTAGCTATTAGTAAGAAACTGTTTTTGCAGTCATATCCTTGGCTGTGGGGCAGCTTTCAATGTTCATGTTTTAAGTTTTATTTTTATTTTTATGTCTGGTTTATGTTTAATGGATGCTTTATATTTTGTGTTTTTTCACTTCATATTTTCTATATCATATGTATATCTGTGTGCATAGTTTGATATGAATATGTCTAACAATTTTTTCACAGTTATCTGTGCACCCTTGACATTTATTTATGATGGATGATTAATGTTCAGCGAGTTTTATTTTGTAATTTATGGAAATCCCTAATGTGATCCTGACACGGCTCTGCTCCATGTGGCTATGAGTCATGGCCCTGCAGCACATGGTGAGCTGATGTCATGGGCAGGGTTTCCTTCCTTTGTTTTCCCTCCCCTTTTTTTTTTTACTGCTTTATAAAAGCACTCTTCCTTGGTCTCTGTAATCAGGGGCGTAACGATCGCGGTCGCAGAGGTCGCCACCGCGACCGGGCCCGCAGGGTTATAGGGGCCCGGCAGCCGCTCTGCAGAGCCGGCTGTCGGGCCCCTATGTGTAGTGCCGCTGTGTAGTGGCCGACTGTGAGATCGTTAGGGGGCCGGCCTGTGAGTCAGGGGGGCCCAGTGTCTGCAGGGGGCAGAGGGGCCCCTGACCTGGAGAGGCCACCAGGCGTTGTGATGAGATGAGGAGATTCTGCACGGCAGACGTAATCCATCCCTACCAGGACCTGCGATGATGTCACGCCCATGTGACTGTGTGGGAGGAGACACAGGATGCCGGGGAGAAAGCAGGAGAAAATACTTTGGACACATGAGTGGTAATGAGAAAAGAGGGAAGAGGGAAGATGAGAGGGGGAGGGGTGGGTATCAGTGAGTGACATATGAGGGCTGCAGATTGTGACAGACGCATGTGAAGGGTGCAGAGTGTTTGAGAGGGGTAAGTTGGGGTACGGGCAGGGTGAGATATGTGGGTCAGGGTGTGTGTGTGATATGGGGGTGCAGGCTGTATGTGTGACATATGGTGTGTGACATATGGGGGCAGGGGCATAACTACCGCAGTCGCAGGGGTCAGAAGGAGCTGAGAGGTACTTGTTCTTTTATTTTGCTGGCTGCATGACACATATAGGCCCGGGGAAGCTGCCTGCATGATACATGGAGGCCCTGGTGGGGCTGGCTGGCGGGCTGCATTACACATAGAAGCCCTGGGGGCTGGCTGCATGACACCTGGGGGGGGCTGGCTGCATGACACCTGGGGGGGGCTGGCTGCATGACACCTGGGGGGGCTGGCTGCATGACACATGGAGGCCCTGGGGGGGCTGGCTGCATGACACATGGAGGCACTAGGGGGGCTGGCTGCATGACACATGGAGGTCCTGGGGGGGCTGGCTGCATGACACATGGAGGCCCTGGGGGCTGGCTGCATGACACATGGAGGCCCTGGGGGGGCTGGCTGCATGACACATGGAGGCCCTGGGGGGGCTGGCTGCATGACACATGGAGGTCCTGGGGGGGCTGGCTGCATGACACATGGAGGCCCTGGGGGCTGGCTGCATGACACATGGAGGCCCTGGGGGGCTGGCTGCATGACACATGGAGGCCCTGGGGGGGCTGGCTGCATGACACATGGAGGTCCTGGGGGGGCTGGCTGCATGACACATGGAGGCCCTGGGGGGGCTGGCTGCATGACACATGGAGGCCCTGGGGGGGCTGGCTGCATGACACATGGAGGCCCTGGGGGGGCTGGCTGCATGACACATGGAGACCCTGGGGGGCTGGCTGCATGACACATAGAGGCCCTGGGGGGGCTGGCTGCATGACGCATAGAGGCCCTGGGGGGGCTGGCTGCATGACGCATAGAGGCCCTGGGGGGGCTGGCTGCATGACGCATAGAGGCCCTGGGGGGGCTGGCTGCATGACACATATAGGCCCGGGGGAAGCTGGCTGCATTACACATGGAGGCCCTGGTGGGGCTGGCTGCATGACACCTGGTGGGGCTGGCTGCATGACACATGGAGGCCCTGGTGGGACTGGCTGTATAATACATGGAGGCCTGGGGGTGCTGGCTGCATGATACATGGAGGTCTATGGGACTGCATAATAAACATGAAGGACACCTTATACATAGACTATAGCAGCACATTATACATAGAGGTCTATGGGGCTGCATTATAATACATATAGGACTATGGGGGCTACATTATAATATATGGAGGACTATGGAGGCTACCTTACACATGGTCTGTGGGGGTGCATTATAAAGCATGGGGGACTGTGGTGCAGTATAACATATGGAGAACTATGGGAAATGCATTATAATACATGGAGGACTATGGGGGTGCATTCTAATATATAAAGGGTTATGTGGGACCCTTTATACTATATGGAAGGCTATGTGGGGGCCATTAAAGTTTTTGGAGAACTATATATGAGGGAGGAAAAAGATACAAGTATGGGATGGGAATGTTTTGTGCTGAGGGAAAAGGGCTCTTTCCCATGCTCTGCTATACATCTCTCAGCACCCAGCTTTCCCATGCTCTGCTATACATCTCTCAGCACCCAGCTTTCCCATGCTCTGCTATACATCTCTCAGCACCCAGCTTTCCCATGCTCTGCTATACATCTCTCAGCACCCAGCTTTCCCATGCTCTGCTATACATCTCTCAGCACCCAGCTTTCCCATGCTCTGCTATACATCTCTCAGCACCCAGCTTTCCCATGCTCCGCTATACATCTCTCAGCACCCAGCTTTCCCATGCTCTGCTATACATCTCTCAGCACCCAGCTTTCCCATGCTCTGCTATACATCTCTCAGCACCCAGCTTTCCCATGCTCCGCTATACATCTCTCAGCACCCAGCTTTCCCATGCTCTGCTATACATCTCTCAGCACCCAGCTTTCCCATGCTCTGCTATACATCTCTCAGCACCCAGCTTTCCCATGCTCCGCTATACATCTCTCAGCACCCAGCTTTCCCATGCTCTGCTATACATCTCTCAGCACCCAGCTTTCCCATGCTCTGCTATACATCTCTCAGCACCCAGCTTTCCCATGCTCCGCTATACATCTCTCAGCACCCAGCTTTCCCATGCTCTGCTATACATCTCTCAGCACCCAGCTTTCCCATGCTCTGCTATACATCTCTCAGCACCCAGCTTTCCCATGCTCTGCTGTACGTCTCTCAGCACCCAGCTTTCCCATGCTCTGCTATACATCTCTCAGCACCCAGCTTTCCCATGCTCTGCTATACATCTCTCAGCACCCAGCTTTCCCATGCTCTGCTATACATCTCTCAGCACCCAGCTTTCCCATGCTCTGCTATACATCTCTCAGCACCCAGCTTTCCCATGCTCTGCTGTACATCTCTCAGCACCCAGCTTTCCCATGCTCTGCTGTACGTCTCTCAGCACCCAGCTTTCCCATGCTCTGCTATACATCTCTCAGCACCCAGCTTTCCCATGCTCTGCTATACATCTCTCAGCACCCAGCTTTCCCATGCTCTGCTATACATCTCTCAGCACCCAGCTTTCCCATGCTCCGCTATACATCTCTCAGCACCCAGCTTTCCCATGCTCCGCTATACATCTCTCAGCACCCAGCTTTCCCATGCTCTGCTATACATCTCTCAGCACCCAGCTTTCCCATGCTCTGCTATACATCTCTCAGCACCCAGCTTTCCCATGCTCCGCTATACATCTCTCAGCACCCAGCTTTCCCATGCTCTGCTATACATCTCTCAGCACCCAGCTTTCCCATGCTCTGCTATACATCTCTCAGCACCCAGCTTTCCCATGATCTGCTATACATCTCTCAGCACCCAGCTTTCCCATGCTCTGATATGGGAAAGCTGGGTGCTGAGGGAAAGATGAATGACAGAGCATGGGAAAGCAGGGTGCTGATAGAGGGATTTTAGATCATGGGAAACCTGGGTGCTGTGGGTAAAAGCCAAGTGTCAGCATCATTATCCCGTACCCTAAGTGTTGTGTACATGAAGGGGGGCCCTGGTCCAAAGTTTGCACCAGGGCCCATCAAACTCTAGTTACGCCACTGTCTGTAATAGTTCCTTTCCCTGAAGAAGGAGACAGTTGTGGTCTCCGAAACGCGTAGGATGAAATAAAAAGAATCATTTGCCTGACATCATAGTCTATGGTCTTCAAGCGCGGCAAAATACCTGTTTTTTTTTTTTTTTTTTTTTTTTCTTCTGTTGATATTCTACTTGTGCAACAGGGCTGCTGCTGGACCTTTTTGGCGCTCACGTTATGCTGTTAAAGGAGTTGTGACTGGCACAACTCGATCAGGTGAGTGCATCACTTTTACATGATCTTTCCCACCCAATATATCGGGTAAGACCCTATTGCGCCTTCTCTCTCCTATTTAGATTTAAATAATGGACATAGATGTTATACCCTGCTGGAATGTAGTAGACAGGTTTTTGTACCTGGTCAGGCACCACTGAGTACTTTACCCATGCTGGGTCAGTACAACACAGGTAATCCCAGTGGCTGACTAGGGTGTGGACACACGGAACACCAGTAACCAGGAACACACACACAGCTAGAGCGGACCCCTGAGCAGACTCAGGGAGGGGGGGTGGCCCTCGCCTCCCAGCTAGTGGTGGGTGGAGTCACTGGGAACAAGAGAGTTGTGCAGAGGCAGCCAAAGGAGAAGGAAGTGAAGGATTCGCGTCTGGTCAAGCTTAGGACCTGGAAGGGGGGAGATGCAGCCAGCAGGGGAAGTAAGGAGCCAACACAACAGTCTAGAGGAGTTCTCCAGCAGGAGAGGAAGGGAGCAGTCGCATCTCAGGGGTGCTCTGGTGGGAAAGAGTTCACAGGTTGCCGTGGGGAGAGTGAATCTGCTCCCCTCGGAACCGGTGCCACACAGGGCGGCAGGACCCTAGGGAAGATCATATTTCATGTTGGGTTTCCAGAATCTGCCTGGACGGGGAAAGATTCAAGCTTCCCTGACCCCACAGCGCTCGACAGCACATTGCCAAAGAGGATCTGGGGTCTCGCATCAAGCTGGACCCCACATTGGAACTGCGGCACCTGCTGATAGGGAAAAGAGTACATCTCATGAAAACCAGGGTCCCCTCGTAGCTGCAAGCCAGGGGATCCACAGACAGGCGTTACAAGGAGAAACCCACCGAACACCAAGCCGGACTGATCTCTAAAGGGATTCGGGTTCGACGGAGCCCATCATAGCAAGTAACCGGTATTACCTGGGTGAGCAGCACAGCACTAAAAGTGAGTAAACAACCTGGAACCGCAGCCATAGACTCTGACTCTTTATTACCAGTACTGCCGCTCCGAGCCACCATTACCACTCTCCTCATCATCCTCCCTGGAGCCCGCTCTACCTGTGGAGAGGAATACCATCCCTGGCTGCTACTACCATCTACCAGCAAGGGTTAAATTTCTTAAAAGTCAGCCATACATGAAGACCATTTGTTTATAGATGGGGGATAATCCCTCATTGTCTCTACAAGACTCCTGTTGACTCATGTAATTGTTTTGGCCACTGAAGCCCAGACACCCAGATAACTCAATTATGCAAAGCTCCCATTGTATTACTAATTGAATTGCTAGATGTGATGTAACATACCTGTCTCACCCTTGTCTCTGGATATTTGAATATAGCTTGAAATCTAGCCAATAAGAGCCCAGTCTTTTCCACCAATCGTGAAGACCCCAATGGTCTGAATGGAGAGCTCAGGGGTATAAGAAGGAGGACTGTCCATTGCTCAGGGAGACTCTGGCTACATGCTACCAATCTAGGATCTGCGGATCCGATTGGCAAGCCTGGATTATAATACTATATGGACTTCAGCACTGAATGAAAGGATTCGGCTTTGATATAAAGGACTACCTAAAGAAGAAACCCAGGTTGGGACAATTTGGTCACCTGGCTACAGACTTTGCGGACCTCTGCCAGCTTCCTAAATCTGGCGTTATTCCATTCTCGGTGGGTGCCCACCAAAAGCGGGGTGCTGCTGGATTGGAGTAAGTAGCCCTGGAAGCTCTGAAGCACGGACATTCTAATCCCTGGTGAGCCAGCGGAAGGGTGAGACTCTGTTGCCTGTTACATTTGTGTGTTTTGCTGGCTATGTGTTATGTGCCGTTAATATTTTGGGGATCCAATAAAGTCTTAATATTGTGATTCCCTCACCCTGTGTTGTCTCAGTAGTGTACCGCCCACGGTTAAGGAGGTCGTGCGTTCAGCTGGGATGAGCCCTGAGCCACGCTGTCTTTCTAAAGGCGGCTGGGCCAGCGGATAAGAGCACCCACTGAGCCCCGTGTCTCCACAACCGGTATTACCTGGGTGAGCAGCACAGCACTAAAAGTGAATAAACAACCTGGAACTGCAGCCATAGACTCTGACTCTTTATTACCGGTACTGCTGCTCCGAGCTGCCATTACCACTCTCCTCATCATCCTCTCTGGAGCCCGCTCTACCTGTGGAGAGCAATACCATTCCTGGCTGCTACTATCAGCTGCCCCGGAGGACAGTGACAGCAGTGGCGGTCCATTCCCTAACCGCATACCACAGGTGGCAACACGACAAACACCTCACTACTACCCCCAACATCTCTGCCCAGCCAACTTTCTGTATGCCTCGGGGCAACTTAACTGGGCTAGGCCACCCGTGACAGCGACAGTTGACGGCCCGGCAACGAGTGGGTTAAACGCGCCTGCCCCGTGGGGTGCTACATTTGGAGTCACGAACAGGATAACGTGCCCAACCTAAAAACCTGAGTACTGTGCACCTTATGGTCTGAGTGGTTGAAAGACTGTTTAATTGTGACCAGTCGCCAGTCGCCATATTGAACAAGAAGGGGTTAAAGAATTCCCGCCCTTCGTGGGCTGGCAAAGACTGTGGCGCGAAAAGCAAGGCCCATCCCCCCACAGACGCGGGAAATGAGGAAAGCAAAACGAACATCAGACTCTCACCTACCGTGGAAAGCTTCAAGAGGAACCTCAAGACCCACCTCTTCGAACAAGCCTACAACCTACAATAACCCTCAGTCCAGTAGACCACTGTGCAACCAGCTCTGTCCTCACCTATTGTACCATCACCTATTCCCTGTAGACTATGAGCCCTCGCGGGCAGGTTCCTCTCTCCTCCTATACCAGTCTGTTTTGTACTGTTAATGATTGTTGTATGTATACCCTCTTTCACTTGTAAAGCGCCATGGAATAAATGGCGCTATAATAATAAATAATAATAATAACATGAGGAGAGGGGCAGAAAAGCTAAGCCCTGCCTCCTGCTGTGCAAGTGAACTAAGAAACAAAACTAATGGAGTGAGAGGCTGAAGCGCAAAGGAGACGGATGGACTGGGAAGACCGGGTGTGCAGGGTGTCAGCGATTGTAAACCCTGGCCGTCATGGGTCAACACTGGTACGACCCCTGTTCTGGAGCGCTCGGGACATGGAGGTGGAGTGGCTCGGGTAATCCAGATACTGAGGAGGATGCAGCTGGACACCATCCATAAATGGGAGGCGTCCATGATGGGAGCCGTGGGGGCCATACGGACCCATGAAGAACTGGAATTGCAATACCTGGAGGAAGAGGAGTGTGCAGTGAAAATTTAGAGACCCCTGTCACTATTGCTACCGGCGACACCCTTCAGATCCCACCAAGCAGCCCAGCATAACAGAAGCTCTCGAAAAGACCTTTGACGCCCTGGTAGCTGATGACCGAGCTACCGACCTGGCTGCTAGATGCATGGCAGAGGATGAAACGGTTGCTGTACAACTTCCGGCTGTTGACCTGTTTGTACCATCCCCGGCAGCTGATGACCCGGCTGCTGCTGTCTGCACCAAAGGTGATCTAATCACCTTTGACCCGGAGCCCAAATTGGGAGCTTGGGGTGGCGATCCCCTGGGAATGAATTGGGAAGACCTCTGCACTGAGCTGGAGCCTCTGTCCCCAGAGTCGATAAGCCAAGAGAACAAAGGTTGGGTCATCTGCCAGGGCACCCTTTCCAAACTCACTGAAGAGGAGAGGGTACGCCAGGAGCGGCTAGCAGCCATGGAAACCCAGAACATAGCTGCAAAGCAACAGCTCTGGAAAAGCCACCTGGTCGACCGGGGCCCAATTCGGACCAGAGTGGTTTCCCGGTTCGATTTACAGCGAGTGTTTGTTTCTCACCGTGATGTTGCCTTCCACCTCCGTAAGGGCCACGATGGACGAGACCTGTTTGCCGGAGATCTGGTGACATACACTCGGCTCAAGGGAGAGCGAAGCTGGTACACCCTGGATGTGGAACTGTGCTGACAGGAGGAGGCAGCTGCAAAGCCAGTCTCCCAAGCAGCGGAGCGTCCAGTGCCAGTCCCCGCTTCTTTCAAATCTTCAAAGATACCAGGTACCAGAGACAGCTGCACCCAAACCTTGGGAGTGGACCTCCTGCCACAGTTTGGTAAGGAATGTTCCCAATAACTGATAAGGTGTTCGGTTGATTTTTCCGCTGTAAGTAACGGTAATTTTCCGCAATTGATTTTTGCGTTTTGATATGGACAGCCAGGCCACAGAACTGACAGTGGTCAGAACTATTTGTATATAGTTGCACCGGTTGTGCACCCAACCAGAATTAGGGTGACTTGAATATTTGCACATAAATATTTTATACTTTTATACATTTTGCACTTAATAAGGAAAGTTTGCTGACCGGGAGCGGTGCACTGACTAGTAGCACAAAAGGACTCCAGCTGTCGCCACTCTTCATTGTGATCACATGAAAATGTTTTATATGCTGACAGGAATGTTTTAAATGCCTGAAGTTTGCACTAATTTTAAAATGACAATTGTGTATGACAATGCATGTTGCTATAACCAATACTTAAAAATGTTTGACGCTGTTTTTGATATTTTTGCTACTTGAAATGTTTTTGATAATGCTTTTACCTTGCAAATGTTTTGATATTGCTTTTGATATTACTACCGGTGTAGAGTTGACATGTTTGTAACGTTCAATGATGGTGCCTCCCATAAAGGGAAGAATGTTCTTTGTTTAATGCATATACAAAATGCGGTGTACCAATTTTAAATTGCTGCGGCCCGGGAGTGCCGTCATTTGCTGTGGAGGAGTGTGGAGACCCTGACGCTTAAGTTGCCAAAGAGTATTGCACCCAACATTGGGTGTAATGCTAAACCCGGTTCCTGAGGAGGTCAGTCCTGGTTTCACCACATTACTAGAGTTGAGCGCGGTTCGCGGTTCGAGGTTCTCCAGTTCTAAGCTCGAGTGATTTTTGGGGCTGTTCGAGATCGAACTAGAACTCGAGCTTTTTGCAAAAGCTCGATAGTTCTAGATCCGTTCGAGAACGGTTCTAGCAGCAAAAAGCAGGGCTTTTTACAGCTACAGTGAGCAGGAGCCATCGCTGGCAGCCTGCCACAAGCTGGTAACCAAGATAAACATCGGGTATCCAAGCAAAGCGCTTTGGTTAGTAACCCGATGTTTATCTTAGTTACGTGCAGGAAGCCCCCACTTCCCCGCTCAACTCGCTCCGCCCCCTCCTGCCCACGGCATGTACACAAACACACACACACACACAAACCCCCCCCCCCTCCCCGCTCGGCTTACCTGCGGTGATGAAGTCCCGCCATCCCGACCTCAGCGCTGTCACTGTCCTCCATGGCCGCCGCTTGTCACATCACCTCTCGCTTCCGACCCGAGACTGACTAGCGGTGACGTCACGGACTTCTCGCGATACTTGAGGGGAAGGCGCCGGTCATTGAGCTCAGTGACAGGGGCTGTCGGCAGTGCTGGAGATCAGCGCAGGTAATGTACCTCGCTGACAGCAGCACTTGTCATGCCCTGCAGTGACCTGGGCTGACCCATTGATGTTAGCTCAGGTCACTGCATTGCTCTCCCAGCCAATGGGGAACATCCTGCTCTTCATTGACTGGGACAGTGTGGATCGTCATGGCAACCCCTTGGATTACACCAGACCTGGATTTGTTTTTCATTCTAATAAATTGGTTGAAGAGGGAATGTTTTGGGGAGTGTTTTTTCAAATAAAAATGTGTTTGTCGTCTATTTTTTTTTTATTACTGACTGGGTTGGTGATGTCGGGTATCTGATAGACGCCTGACCTCACCAACCCCAGGGCTTGATGCCAGGTGACATTACACATCTGGTATTAACCCCATATATTACCCCGTTTGCCACCGCACCAGGGCGCGGGATGAGCTGGGGCGAAGCACCAGGATTGGCGCATCTAATGGATGCGCCACTTCTGGGGCGGCTGCGGCCTGCTATTTTTAGGCTGGGGAGAGTCCAATAACCATGGACCTCCCTAGTCTGAGAATATCAGGCCCCAGCTGTCTGCTTTACCTTGGCTGGTGATCCAATTTTGGGGGACCCCTACGTGTTTTTTTTTTAAATTATTTATTTAATTTAAAATAACAGCGTGGGGTGCCCTCAGTTTTGGATTACCAGCCAAGGTGAGGATGCCAGCTGTGGTCTGCAGGCTGCAGCCGTCTGCTTTACCCTAGCTGGCTACAAAACTAGGGGGAACCCTACGTCATTTTTTTTTTCATTTTTTTGGCTAAATACAAAGCTAAGCACCCCTTAGTGCCACATGAAAGGCACCAAAGGGTGCTCCACTTTTTCTCCATTTTTTCTCCACTTTTTCTACATTTTTTCTCCACTTTTTCTACATTTTTTTCTCCATTTTTTCTCCACTTTTTCTTCACTTTTTTCCATTTTTTTCTCCACTTTTTCTACATTTTTTCTCCACTTTTTCTCCACTTTTTCTCCATTTTTTTCTCCACTTTTTCTCCACTTTTTCTCCACTTTTTTTTCCATTTTTTTCTCCACTTTTTCTCCACTTTTTCTCCACTTTTTTCTCCACTTTTTTCTCCACTTTTTCTCCACTTTTTCTCCACTTTTTCTCCATTTTCTCCAGTTTTTCTCCACTTTTTTCTCCACTTTTTCTCCATTTTTTCTCCACTTTTTCTCCACTTTTTCTCCACTTTTTTTCCATTTTTTTCTCCACTTTTTCTCCATTTTTTCTCCACTTTTTCTCCACTTTTTCTCCACTTTTTCTCCACTTTTTTTTCATTTTTTTCTCCACTTTTTCTCCACTTTTTCTCCACTTTTTCTCCATTTTTTTCTCCACTTTTTCTCCACTTTTTCTCCACTTATGGAGAAAAAGTGGAGAAAAAGTGGCAGAAAAAGTGGAGAAAAAGTGGAGAAAAAAATGGAGAAAAAGTGGAGAAAAAAATGGAGAAAAAGTGGAGAAAAAGTAGAGAAAAAGTGGAGAAAAAAATGGAGAAAAAGTGGAGAAAAAGTGGAGAAAAAGTGGCGAAAAAGTGGCGAAAAAAATGGAGAAAAAGTGGAGAAAAAGTGGAGAAAAAAATTCTCCACTTTTTCTCCATTTTTTTCTCCACTTTTTCTCAACTTTTTCTCCACTTATGGAGAAAAAGTGGCGAAAAAGTGGCGAAAAAGTGGCGAAAAAGTGGAGAAAAAGTGGAGAAAAAAGTGGAGAAAAAGTGGAGAAAAAGTGGAGAAAAAGTGGAGAAAAAGTGGAGAAAAAGTGGAGAAAAAGTGGAGAAAAAGTAGAGAAAAAGTGGAGAAAAAAATGGAGAAAAAGTGGAGAATTTTTTTCTCCACTTTTTCTCCATTTTTTTCGCCACTTTTTCTCCACTTTTTCTCCATAAGTGGAGAAAATGTGGAGAATAAGTGGAGAAAAAGTGGAGAAAAAAATTCTCCACTTTTTCTCCATTTTTTTCTCCACTTTTTCTCCATTTTTTTCGCCACTTTTTCTCCACTTTTTCTCCATAAGTGGAGAAAAAGTGGAGAATAAGTGGAGAAAAAGTGGAGAAAAAAATTCTCCACTTTTTCTCCATTTTTTTCTCCACTTTTTCTCTACTTTTTCTCCACTTTTTCTCCACTTTTTCTCCACTTTTTCTCCATTTTTTTCTCCACTTTTTCTCCATAAGTGGAGAAAAAGTGGAGAAAAAAGTGGTGAAAAAAGTGGAGAAAAAAGTGGAGAAAAAAGTGGAGAAAAAAGTGGAGAATAAGTGGAGAATAAGTGGAGAAAAAGTGGAGAATTTTTTTCTCCACTTTTTCTCCACTTATTCTCCACTTATTCTCCACTTTTTCTCCACTTTTTCTCCACTTTTTCTCCATTTTTTTCTCCACTTATTCTCCACTTTTTCTCTACTTTTTCTCCATTTTTTTCTCCATTTTTTCTCCACTTTTTCTCCACTTTTTCTCCATTCTTTTTCTATGGTCGGTCTACCCATTAGCTCTGCCATGCACACTGTAGCTCTACACCTACTGCACATGTTACTTTATGATTGACATCTCTTTCGTACCTGAGCTGTCTAAGTCTACTCTGACCCCATATTTGTCATTACTATATTGTCCTTGTACTGTATTATGACATTTGTATCATGTGTTTCATTTCTTGCTGTGTTGCAATTTTTTTGCTGCATCCCAATTGTACCTCTACATTGTTCGAGTTTATGTTATTGTTCTCTCACTCTTATGTGATACTGATTATTGTCATTTTTCATGATTACATGCAGATAAGTCCAATCTGACGAAGGCTCAGGCCGAAACGTCATTTGTAACTTGTTTTGGACAAAAACATATATGCTTATGAAAATTTTTTTTTTCTTAATACGGACCAATAAAGAGTGATTTTGCATTACTATCCATTGTGACTTACTGACTTAGTCTGGGAGCTTTAGAGTGCCGTGGTTACTCACTAATTTTATCTATTATTACCTCTGAGCACCTATATACCAGTGAGCAGAGCTTCCTCTACAGTAGTTCTCCTGATTAGGCATGCCCTTACCTCATGAGCAGGGCATTGCAGCTTTGGTAGCAACCATTACGACATGGACTCTGCTGCTGTGGACCCGAGAAGAGTGAGTGCAGATTCATTGCACCCACACTCCTCACATGAAGGGTCCGCACTCCTAGAAAATGGGGGATACGTTCCCTGAGTGTCTCCCCCCCATATTCTAGACGGTCCAGAGTCGTCGTGGGACCCCTTTATTTTTTTTCTTACAATAAATTGGTGAAAGAGGAAATGTTTTGGGGACTGTTTTTTCAAATAAATTTCTTTTGTCGATTTTTTTTTTTGTTAGTACTGACAGTTTATGATGTTGAGTATCTAATAGACGCCATGACATCACAAACTGCTGGGCTTGATCTCAGGTTACTTTACAGCTAGTATCAACTCGATTTATTACCCGGTTTGCCACTGCACCAGGGCACGGGATGAGCTGGGGTGAAGCGCCAGGATTGGCGTATCTAGTGGATGCGCCACGTCTGGGGTGCCTGCGGCCTGCTATTTTTAGGCTGTGAAGGCCCAATAACTATGGACCTTCCCACCCTGAGAATACCAGACCACAGCTGTCCGCTTTACCTTGGCTGGTGATCCAATTTGGGGGGGACCCTACTTTTATTGTGTAATTATTAATTTTTATACAATAATTATAAAAAAGAGCCTGAGGGGACCTCCACATTGGATCCCCAACCACGGTAAAGCTGCCAGCTGTGGTTTTCAGGCTACAGCCGTCTGCTTTACCCTAGCTGGCTATCAAAAATGGGGGGACCCAACGTCATTTTTTTTTTTTAACTATTTTTTAAATAGAAAAAATTAATGGGCTTCCCTGTATTTTGATTGCCAACCAACGTAACGGCAGGCAGATGGGGGTGGCAACCCATAGCTGTCTGCTTTATCTGCGCTGAGAATCAAAAATACCGCGGAGCGCTACGTCATTTTTTTAAAGATTTATTTTTACAGCACTGTGATGTCCAGCAATCAAAATACAGGGAAGCCCATTTTATTTTTAGTTATTTAAATAAATAATTAAAAAAAATATATATGAGCTCCCGCTGCATTTTTTGTATTGCTAGCTAAGGGTAATCCAAGCAGCTACTGGCTGCTAACCCCCACTGCTTGGTGTTACCTTCACTGGCAATGGAAAATCCAGGGAAGCATTTTTTATTTTTTTTGCCAAAAAACTACAAAAAAAGGACGTGAGCTTCGCCATATTTTTGTATGCTAGCCAGGTATAGCAGGCAGGTGCTGGAAGAGTTGGATACAGCGCCAGAATATGGCGCTTCTATGAAAATGCCATTTTCTGAGGCGGCTGCAGACTACAATTCGCAGCAGTGGGGCCCAGAAAGCTCAGGCCAACTTGTGCTGCGGATTCCAATCCCCAGCTGCCTAGTTGTACCTGGCTGGACACAAAAATGGGGCGAAGCCTACGTCATTTGTTTTCTAATTATTTCATGAAATTCATGAAATAATAAAAAAAGGGCTTCCCTTTATTTTTGGTTCCCAGCCGGGTACAAATAGGCAACTGGGGGTTGGGGGCAGCCGTACCTGCCTGCTGTACCTGGCTAGCATACAAAAATATGGCGAAGCCCACATAATTTTTTCAGGGGGCAAAAAACTTCTGCATACAGTCCTGGATGGAGTATGCTGAGCCTTGTAGTTCTGCAGCTGCTGTCTATCTGTATGGAGAAGAGCAGACAGCAGCTGCAGAACTACAAGGCTCAGCATCATCCAGGACAGTATGCAGAATTTTTTTGCCCACCAAAAAAATGACGTGGGCTTCGCCATATTTTTGTATGCTAGCCAGGTACAGCAGGCAGCCACGGGCTGCCTCCAACCCCCAGTTGCCTATTTGTACCCGGCTGGGAACCAAAAATATAGGGAAGCCCGTTTTTTTTAATTATTTCACTTATTTCATGAAATAATTAAAAAACAAATGACGTGGGCTTCGCCCCATTTTTGTGTCCAGCCGGGTACAACTAGGCAGCTGGGGATTGGAATCCGCAGCACAGGTTAGCCCGAGGTTTCTGGGCGCCTCTGCTGCGGATTTCAGTCCGCAGCCGTCCCAGAAAATGGCGCTCTCATAGAAGCGCCATCATCTGGCGCTGTATCCAACTCTTCCAACAGCCCTGGAGCCGGGTGGCTTGTTGGGTAATCATGAGTTAATACTGGCTTTGTTTTACTAGCCAGTATTAAGCCAGAGATTCTTAATGTCAGGGCACGTTTGACCCGGCCATTAAGAATCTCCAATAAAGGGTTAAAAAAAACACCACACAGAGAAAAAATACTTTAATAGAAATAAATACACAGACACATTAGAGACTCCATCTTTATTACCCCCTGTCAGCCCTTCACGATCCTGCTCTTCTGTCTTCTTTCTTTCTAGTGTAGTAGTACTGACGATTGTAGTGAGGATGAGGTTCCCCAGCCCATCATGGGCTGAGGCATCTCATCCTCACTACAATCCTCACTAGTGTAGTAGTAGTGACGATTGTAGTGAGGATGAGGTTCACCAGCCCATCATGGGCTGGGGAACCTCATCCTCAGTACAATCCTCACTACAATCGGGAAGCAGCGTGCAGCCTTCACTCCGTGAGTGATCACTGCTGGCTGTCAGCGGTAACAGCGGTAACGCTGACAGACGCGTTACCATAGCAACGGTGCTCTCGGAGCCGCGGTTAGCGGTGACGTCACCGCTAACTGCGTTGCTATGGCAACGGTGATCTCCGTTAATGACCGGCTGTGTCAGCCGGTCCCTAACGGAACGGGGAGTCGACCGTGTGCTAGAGCATGTCGCCGGTACACGGCGATACACATATGTGCACCGTGTACCGGAGAGATGCACTCGCAGGTCCTACATGACGTGTCATAGTCATGTGACCAGTCTGTAGCCAATGAGATAATAGCCACGTGACTGGTCACATGGCTATTTTGACGTCACGATAGGTCCTGCATCTCTGCTGGCAGTGCAGGTCACCGGGAGGATTCAGCGATCATCGGATGGAATAGCGGCAGGAGACAGAGTGCAGAAGGGATCACGAGGACCGGTAAGTGTTATGGCAATGTTTATTAACTGTTTGTGTACATTTATAATGCATTTTTATGTGTTTGTGATTGCCTCCCATTATAGCCTATACGTTCGAGTTCGGTTCGTCGAACGTTCGACGAACCGAACTCGAACGGGACCCCCGTTCGGCGAGCCGACCTCGAGCCGAACCGGGACCGGTTCGCTCATCTCTACACATTACAAACTCAAATACTCACCAGGTTGCGCTGTTCCCACTGGTAATAAAGGGGTCGCCGACAGAGTGGTATTTATAGGATGCCCTCAACAGGGGCCCCAGTCCCACTAACTTAGGACCTGGAAGGGGAGAGGTGCAGCCAGCGGGGGAGTCAGGAGCCAACACAATAGTCTAGAGGAGTTGTCCAGCAGGAGAGGAAGGGAGCAGTCACTTCTCAGGGGTGCTCTTGTGGTAAGGAGGAAGAGTTCACAGTTTGCCGTGGGGAGAGTGAATCTTCTCCCCTTGGAACCGGTGCCACACAGGGCGGCAGGACCGTAGGGAAGATCATACTTCATGTTGGTTTTCCAGAAGCTGCCTGGACGGGGAAAGTTTCAAGCTTCCCTGACCACACAGCACATGAAAGCACAGTGGTAGAGAGGATCCAGGGTCTCGCATCAAGCCGGACCCCACATCGGAACTACGGCACCTGCAGATAGGGACAAGCCTACATCTCGTGAAGCCCAGGGTCCCCTCGTGGCTTCAAGCCAGGGAATCCACAGACAGGCGTTACAAGGAGAAACCCACCGAACACCAAACCGGACTGGTCTCTAAAGGGATTCAGGTTCGACGGATCCCATCATAGCAAGTAACCGGTATTACCTGGGTGAGCGGCACAGCACTAAAAGTGAGTAAACAACCTGGAACCGCAGCCATAGACTCTGACTCTTTATTACCAGTACTGCCGCTCCGAGCCACCATTACCACTCTCCTCATCATCCTCCCTGGAGCCCGCTCTACCTGTGGAGAGGAATACCATCCCTGGCTGCTACTACCATCTGCCCCAGAGGACAGCGAAGCAACGGCGGCCCATTCCCTAGCCGATTACCACAGGTGGCGTCACAACAAACATTCACCTCACTACTATCCCCATCATCTCTCCCATGCCATCTTCTGTATGCCTCAGGGCAATGGAGCCGGGCTAGGCCGCCTGTGACGATGACAGTCAACGGCCCGGCGACGAGTAGGTTTAATGCGCCTACCCCGTGGGGCGCTACACATACACACAGTTCTGCTACATACACACAGCTCTGCTACACACACACAGCTCTGCCTCATATACACAGGTCTGCTACATACACACAGCTCTGCTACACACAGGCAGCTCTACTAAATACACACAGCTCTGCTACATACACACAACTCTGCCACATACACACAACTATGTTACATACGTAGAGCTCTGCTACATACATACAACTCTGCTACATACACACAGCTCTGCTACACACACACAGCTCAGCTACATACACACTGCTCTGGTACATACACACTGCTCTGGTACATACACACAGCTGTGCTGCATACACACAACTCTGCTACATACACACAGCTCTACTACATACACACATCTCAGCTACATACACACATCTCAGCTACATACACACTGCTCTGGTACATACACACTGCTCTGGTACATACACACAGCTGTGCTGCATACACACAACTCTGCTACATACACACATCTCAGCTACATACACACAACTCTGCTAAACACTGCTTTACTACACATATCTTTCCTACATATAGAGTACATACACCCACACACAGTTCTCCTACATTCACACACAGCTCAACCACATACATCCACACATACACAACTATTCTATGCTCACACACACACACACACACACACACAAACACGGCAAGTTACACACACGCATAGGAACTGGCTTCATGAGGGGTATCCATACCCCTGAAAAAGCCAGTTCCTATGGGGTAACGTGTTGGGTATTTACTCTGTCCTATCTTTTTCTATCAGGTATGACTTGGTTGCAGCTCCATGGTCATGTTTGTATCATAATTTAATATTTTTCTATGTATTAGGTATTTCAGGTGTGTCCTTGACTGGGACTAGTTTATGGACCAACTTATACAGTCATATGAAAATGTTTGGGCACCCCTATTAATGTTAACCTTTTTTCTTTATACAATTTATGTTTTTGCAACAGCTATTTCAGTTTCATATATCTAATAACTGATGGATTGAGTAATATTTCTGGATTGAAATGAGGTTTATTGTACTAACAGAAAATGTGCAATCCACATTTAAACAAAATTTGACCGGTGCATAAGTATAGGCACCCTTATCAATTTCTTGATTTGAACACTCCTAACTACTTTCTACTGACTTACTAAAGCACTAAATTGGTTTTGTAACCTCATTGAGCTTTGAACTTCATAGGCAGGTGTATCCAATCATGAGAAAAGGTATTTAAGGTGGCCACTTGCAAGTTGTTCTCCTATTTGAATCTCCTATGAAGAGTGGCATCATGGGCTCCTCAAAACAACTCTCAAATGATCTGAAAACAAAGATTATTCAACATAGTTGTTCAGGGGAAGGATACAAAAAGTTGTCTCAGAGATTTAAATTGTCAGTTTCCACTGTGAGGAACATAATAAGGAAATGGAAGAAAACAGGTACAGTTCTTGTTAAGCCCAGAAGTGGCAGGCAAGAAAAATATCAGAAAGGCAGAGAAGAAGAATGGTGAGAACAGTCAAGGACAATCCACAGTCCACCTCCAAAGACCTGCACCATCATCTTGCTGCAGATGGTGTCAATGTGCATCGGTCAACAATACAGCGCACGTTGCACAAGGAGAAGCTGTATGGGAGAGTGATGCGAAAGAAGCCGCTTCTGCAAGCACGCCACAAACAGTGTCGCCTGAGGTATGCAAAAGCACATTTGGACAAGCCAGTTACATTTTGAAAAAAGGTCCTGTGGACTGATGAAACAAAGATTGAGTTGTTTTGTCATACAAAAAGGCATTATGCATGGAGGCAAAAAAACACGGCATTCCAAGAAAAGCACTTGCTACCCCAAATTTTGTTTAAATGCGGATTGCACATTTTCTGTTAGTACAATAAACCTCATTTCAATCCAGAAATATTACTCAGTCCATCAGTTATTAGATATATGAAACGGAAATAGCTGTTGCAAAAACCCAAATTGTTATAAAGAAAAAAGGTTAACATTAATAGGGGTGCCCAAACTTTTTCATATGACTGTATTTATGTACTTTGAATAGCTGCACCCTATACACCCTAGTGGTTTAAGGATTTTGCTGTATATATCATGCATGTCTCATTCATAAACTACTTGTTGCAGTCATACTTGATTGTGTTCTTCTAAGGTTGAAGGCAGATTTAAGTCCATCAAGTTCAACATATAGCCTAACATATTGATACAGAGGAAGGCAAAAACCCCATGGGGCAGACTGCAAGCTCCCCCTTACAGGAAAAATTCCTTCCTGACTCCACATACGGCAATCAGGCTAGTTCTCTGGATCAATGCCCAATCACAGAATTTGGTGCAAATAAACAGTAATATTTCTGTAAACTTTTAAAAGAAGATATCCAGGCCTCTCTTAAGTTTTAGTAATGAATCAACCATTAAAACATTATGTGGCAGAGAGTTAAGGCCGCTTTACAAGCTGCGACATCGCTCAAGCGATCTCGTTGGGGTCACGGAATTTGTGACGCACATCCGGTCGCTTTAGCGATGTCTTTGCGTTTGACACCTATGAGCGATTTTGAATTGTCGCAAAAACGGTTAAAATCGCTCATCTGTGACATGCCCCCTATTCTCGAATATCGCTGCTGCTCGGTGTACGAAGTAGTTCGTCGCTCCTATGGCAGCACACATCGCTATGTGTGACTCCGCAGGAATGAGGAACCTCACCTTACCTGCGGCCGGCCACAATGAGGAAGGAAGGAGGTGGGCGGGATGTTACGTCCCGCTCATCTCCGCCCCTCCGCTTTTATTGGGCGGCGGTTCAGTGACGCTGCTGTGACGTCGGTGTGACGCTGAACTAACCGCCCCCTTAGAAAAGAGGCGGTTCGCCGGTCACAGCAACGTCGCAGAGAAGATATGTGCGTGTGACGCTGCCGTAGTGATAATGTTCGCTACAGCAGCGATCACACGATATCACATGTACGATGGGGGCGGGTGCTTTCGCGCTTGACATTGCTAGCAATTGCTAGCGATGCCGTAGCGTGTAAAGCGGCCTTTACATAGTCACCGCACTTACAGTAAAGAATTTACGCCTGTGATTATTATTAAACCTCCTTTCCTCTAACCATAGTGGATGCCCTCTTGTCTCTGTTGCAGGCCTAAGAATAAAGATCTCTGTAGTGCCCCCTCCATATATTTGTACATTGTAATAAGATCGCTCCTAAGCCTTCGCTTTTCCAAACTATCTAACCCCAAGTTGAATAACCTGTCTTGGTACTGCATTTCACCCAATCCCTTAACATTGGTTGCTTTTCTCTGCATTCACTCTAGTTAAGCTATGTCCTTCTTATATACCGGAGACCAAAATTGTACACAGTAATCTAAGTGTGGCTGCATTAGTGACTTGTATAGGGTTAAAACTATATTCTTTTCATGAACATGTATGCCTCGTTTAATGCATCCAATTATTTTACTAGCTTTGGCAGCAGCTGCCTGACACTGGTCAGTAAAGTTGATTTTGCCATCTACCCATACACCCAAGTATTTTTCAGTTACAGTTTTACCCAGTGTTTTACAATTAAGTACATAATTATACATTTTATTTCCTCTGCCTAAGTGTATGACCTTACATTTATCTTCATTAAACTTCAATTGCTATTTCTCAGCCCAAGACCCCAGGATACACAAATCCATCTGTAATATTGAATTATCCTCCTCTGTATTTATTACCTTGCATAGCTAAGTATCATTTGCAAATATTGAAATTCTACTCTCAATACCCTCTACAAGGTCATTAATAAATATGTTAAAAAGAAGAGGGCCCAATACTGATCCCTGTGGTACTTCACTCTTCACTGTGACCCAGTGCAAGTGTGTTCCATCAATAACTACCCTTTGTTTCTGATCACTGAGGAAGTTCTTAGCCCAGTTACACATATTGCCTCCTATTCCCATTATTCTCACTTTAGATATCCATCTTTTGGGTGGCAGAGTCAAACACCTTTAAAAATGTCCATATACACAAAATCCACTGCATTTCCCTGGTCCAGTCTGGAACTTATCTCATATAGAAGCTGATCAGATTAGTTTGACAGGACAGATTCCTCATAAACCCATGTTGATACTGGGTCATAAGGTTATTGTATTTTGTAAGGCCCGTTTCACACGTCAGTGAAAAACACAGACGTTTTTCACTGGCATGTAAAACACGCACATGTCCCTGCGTGTGCCGAAAATCACGGCACACGTGGGTTGTCTAAGTGCAATCCGGGCTCCGTTCTCCGTGGCCCATGATTGCACTTAGAGATTCACTCACCTGCGCCCGCTCCCACTGTCCGTGGTGCTGAATCCTCCCACGACGCAGCATCCGGCCGGCGGTGACCCCCGCAGCAGCTGCTTCCGGGTCGGCTGTGTCGCGCATAATGAATATGCGTGACAGTAATCAGCCGGCTTAGAAGGAGCAGGGAGGACGGGCTGCAGAGGACATTGCTGGAGCCGGGTGAGTTAAAATGTTTATTATTTTAAAAGCACGTTTTTTTCTGGCACGTGTTTCACGGACCACACCACTGCGTGGTCCGTGGAACATCAGTGATGCCAGAAAAAAATGGACATGTCTCCGTGCAGCAATCACGCACAAGCGGGTACGCCGCACGGAGACACGTGCAGTGACAAATCACTGACGTGTGAGCAGACCTATTCATTATAATGGGTCTGCGTATGTCAGTGATTCTGGTACGTTTAAAAAAAAGCACAAACGTACCAGAATCACTGACATGTGAAAGGGGCCTAATAGTGATGCCGGCATTTTTCTTTGCTCCACCACAAACAGGATTATATCCCTACTATATCAGGGGCCACCAAAGAGGGATGAGGCCATAATAAGTGGATTATACTACTGTTGAGTTACCATGTTATGGGCAGTTCTACTGTATTTGGGTACAAATAAAGCATAAGCATTACTACTGGATGGAGGACACATAGGCCAACACAAACACAGTAATGAATTTCTTCTTTGGTGATACTAATATTGTGGCCCAAAGAGAGGTAAAGTTACTGGAGAATGGGGGGGGGGGGAATAGGGAGAGTGCTGTGGAATTGATCAGCCAAAATGTGTGTTACATTTTAAAGAATCGAGACTTGATTAGAAGTCAGAGCAGTCTTTCATGTATGAAGAAAAAAGTTGGAGAGACGTCACTAATAGGTATCTAAAGTTATTTGGACTGTATATACTGATAGTTTCAACTATACAGTCCTTGTATGGCAATAATGTTAGGTGTTAGTAGTGTGATTTTTAAGGATGGTGTTTTTAATTGATCACTATGAGGTGGTGTCGCGGGCGGAGGGGACGCCCTCGCCACGCTCGGGTCCGGGGCTTCTGCTGCTGCTGCTCGGTGGCTCAAGCGGTGGGCCAGACCCAGGGACTCGAGCAGCGCTCCTCACCCGTGAGTGAAATGGGATGGTTTGTTTGGAGAGAGTTTGTGACGCCACCCACGGGACGTGGTGATGATAGCACCACCGCTGCTAGTGACGGGGATCCCGGGAGAGATGGTAGGGAGCAGCTAGGATGCTGTCCCCTCCGTGGGTAGGGGTTGGTGATCCCGGGGCCCGGTGGTATGACGGGGAGGCTGGATGGCCGGGGGTGCAGGGTTGCAGGGACAGCGCGGCACGGTGCCGGACGGCACTGGTGTACTCACTCAGACAATCAATGACAGAGTCTCTGGTAAACCAAAACGGCCGGATGGACGGGTCCCGCAGCCGGCTGCAGTGTTGTTGTGCTCTCCCCGGACGGCTGATGGTGGCTGTCTTTCCCTGCACCTGTTAGAATGTTCTGACTCCTGTGGTTTCCCACCGGTAGTCCGCTCCCCGGCGTATAGGTGCCGTTGGAGCCCGTTTTGCTCGCAGGCGCTGGCCCTTGGATCTCTAGCCTGTGGCGGTGGCTGTATATCCTTACGGTGTGGACTGTTGCCTTTTGTCGGGTCTTGGTTGTTGGGAAACCCCTGGGGTTCCTGTCACACTCGGATTTGACTATTGTCGGCGGCTCCAAGCCTGGTCGGGGTCCGATGGCCCTGCCTGTGTGCTTAGCTTCACTCCACTCCCCGGTTCGGTACCGGTGGGCCACCGCCCAACCCCAGTCCTATGGCTCTGCAGAGTTCCGCTGACTCCTGCAGACGGCCACCACCGTCTGCCAACCTTGCTGTCAGTGCCTGGGCTCCGACCAGACACTTGCAGTTCGTGTCCTCCTACTTTCACCTCCAAACTCTATCTAATGCTTTTCCCGCCTCCAGGCCTGTGAACTCCTCGGTGGGTGGGGCCAACCGCCTGGCTCCGCCCCACCTGGTGTGGACATCAGACCCTGCAGGGAGGCAACAAGGGTTTTTGGTTGACTGTTTTAACTGTCTAGGGTGGGGGGTGTGTATATTGTTATGTATGTGACTACCTGGCTAGTCCAGGGCGTCACACTCCCCCATGAAAAAAAGGAAGACCGTCCGCTGCCTGTACATCACCGGTTTTATTTTTGTTTCTGCAAAAGATAAATTAACATATAAACATTCAACAGAAGCATATTTTAGTTCTTCCCTTATGGGAGGCACGGTACTTTAACGCTGAAAACGGTAAATATTTTTATTACAACGGACGGGTTCATGGTCATTCCATCCCCCACCCAAGCAACCTGACCCTTGATGCTGCCCCTAAGAAATGGGCAGCACCCCTTTACCCCAGTCCTGGTCCAGGTTACCCGAGCGGGAACGGGTACGTGTCTCGCACCCGGCTGTCACTTCAGGGGACCCCACGTCCAGGGGGACCCCTAACCCCCGGAGGATGGCCACCGGTCCTGGTGGTGGCCGGGCCCCAGCCTCCTCTGCTGCGGGCCCTTCCTCCAATTTGCCTCTCCGGAGGCGGCACGGAACGGAAAACCGGCCCACAAATTATTTACAAACCCACAAGTTCGTGGGAGGCCTGCTAGTTTTCGGCCATGTTCATGAGCAGTTTCTCATGTGGGCGGTAAAACACAGAGTCCCTCCGGAGACAACTTGCCGGCAACGGCCGGGATAATCAACTGGTTGCTGATCAGGTGAGGCTTCGGATTGATTAGGTTCATTCAACGGAAAAACAAAGTGCTGAGGGTCCCAACGGGGACAACGTTCTCCTTTTCGGACGGTTACTCAAGCTCCCCCTCCGATGCAGACCCGACCCCCACCTCAAACATCTCCAATACACAGCAGGCGTGGTGGGAGAGAGCCATCCGATATCCGTTCCCACCGCTGCGCGGGACATACATGGCTATCGGGGCGCTACCATCGAGAAGACTTTCATCTGCTTCCTCTGAGCTGGAGACCGGTTCTGTGTCGGGACCGGAATCACTACCATCCGTTTCCGTGCCAGGCGGGTTGCCGCCAGCCGCCGCGGTCTCCGGGTCTTCCTGCATCAGCACTTCAGCTTCTGCTGTCGCTGCAGGGGGCGGCAAGCCAGACGGACCAGCAGTGGCGGGGCACGCGGGCATTGGAGGAGGAGGCAGTATGGGGGCCAGGGGTAGACCAGGTCCCTCAGGGACATAGGGGCGTGGGTCACTCACCAGCTCCTCTATCATGGCTTCCATCCTATACGCCCTGGCGACCGCAGCTAACTCCTCCACCTCCGCGGTCCACTGCTCCATCAGGAGGCGTATCTGGTTCCGGTGGCGCTGACAGATCTCCACCGTTCGGGCTCTTATCCACGCCGCTGTTCCAGGCGCCGGCTCCGGGAATTCAGTGCTTTCGAACAGGGCGGACATGCTGCTCGCGGGTTCCAGGAACAATGCTGATACGGAGTCCTGGCATCCCCGCTTCTTTATGCCCTCGGCTACATTAGGCAGGCCTTCACCTGCCCCCCTTTGGTTCTTTTTAGCACTTCCTCTTTGGGGGCGGGGCTTCGTTTTTCGCGCCTTCCCTGCTCGGGGAAGACGCTCGAGCGGGAAATCTTCGCGCCAAAGGTGGCGGCGCTTTAAATTTTTCGGCCGGACACCGCCGGCGGGGACTGCAAGGCGCACTTCTACCGGTAGGTAGATTGGTTCTATCCTGTTCGAGACGCCAAGTTGTCACGGGCGGAGGGGACGCGCTCGCCACGCTCAGGTCCAGGGCTTCTGCTGCTGCTGCTCGGTGGCTCGAGCGGTGGGCCGGACCCGGGGACTCGAGCAGCGCTCCTCACCCGTGAGTGAAAAGGGATGGTTTGTTTGGGGAGAGAGTTTGTGACACCACCCACGGGATGTGGTGATGATGGCACCACCGCTGCTAGTGACGGGGATCCCGGGAGAGATGATAGGGAGCAGCTAGGATGTTGTCCCCTCCGTGGGTAGGGGTTGGTGATCCCGGGGCCCGGTGGTGTGACGGGGAGGCTGGATGGCCGGGGGTGCAGGGTTCCAGGGACTGCGTGGCGCGGTGCCGGACGGCACTGGTGTACTCACTCTGACAATCAATGACAGAGTCTCTGGTAAACCAAAATGGCCGGATGGACGGGTCCCGCAGCTGGCTGCAGTGTTGTTGTGCTCTCCCCGGACGGCTGATGGTGGCTGTCTTTCCCTGCATCTGTTAGAATGTTCTGACTCCTGTGGTTGCCCACCGGTAGTCCGCTCCCCGGCGTATAGGTGCCGTAGGAGCCCGTTTTGCCCGCAGGCGCTGGCCCTTGGATCTCTAGCCTGTGGCGGTGACTGTATATCCTCACGGTGTGGACTGTTGCCTTCTGTCGGGTCTTGGTTGTTGGTAAACCCCTGGGGTTCCTGTCACACTCGGATTTGACTATTGTCGGCGGCTCCAAGCCTGGTCGGGGTCCGATGGCCCTGCCTGTGTGCTTAGCTTCACTCCGCTCCCCAGTTTGGTTCCGGTGGGCCACCGCCCAACCCCGGTCCTACGGCTCTGCACAGTTCCGCTGACTCCTGCAGACGGCCACCACCGTCTGCCAACCTTGCTGTCAGTGCCTGGGCTCCGACCCAGACACTTGCAGTTCGTGTCCTCCTACTTTCACCTCCAAACTCTATCTACTGCTTTTCCCGCCTCCAGGCCTGTGAACTCCTCGGTGGGTGGGGCCAACCGCCTGGCTCCGCCCCACCTGGTGTGGACATCAGACCCTGGAGGGAGGCAACAAGGGTTTTTGGTTGACTGTTGTAACTGTGTAGGGTGGGGGGTGTGTATGTTGTTATGTATGTGACTACCTGGCTAGTCCAGGGTGTCACAGTGGTAATATATAGCCATTGTGTAGTAGTTAATGTTGTTCATTCCGATATATACTCAGTAGGAGCTCCCTCCTCACTGTGCAAAAATCCCTTTCAATGCATTGACACTGTATTCCCTCTTGGATTCCAATTATACTGTCAGTGTCAGTGTGCATTGTAAAAGAGATATCATCACAAGCAGGAAAAGCAGAGACCAACCTCATCCCCCAATATGTTTCCGTCTTGCTGTCTCATTAAAGCCGGCAAGAGAGTGCACTGTCAGTGTGCATTATAATGGAGATGTTGCAGTGAGAAGGAAGAGCTGAGATCAGCTCAGTCACCAAATCTATTTCAGGGTCAGGGCTGGTCTATTCTCTCCTTGCTCACTCTCTCTCTAATGAGAATTGATGAGCTGGGAAGAGAGTGCACTGTCAGTGTGAAGGAGAGAACGTGGAGAGCTTAGATCAGTTACGCTCCCGAAATGAACAAGGGTACAGGGCTCGTCTCTGCTCTTCCTGCTCATTGCGACACTGCCTTTACAATGCGCACTGACAGTGCACTCTCATGCTGGCTTGTCACTTCTCTGCATGATCAGTAGAGCAGGGACTCACCCTCACCCCTGAAATAAACGACTCCACTGACACCTTGTTTCAGAGTGGGGAAAGCAGCTATGGCAGTTACAGCAGTACTTCCCCACTGATGACGTCCCGTTTGAGTTCCCAGCATGAAAGCTTGAGTTTCCCAGCATTTCCAACTAGCTTCCTCTAGCAAAATGTAATCAAATCGAAAGTTAAAAAAATAAAGCAGTTAGATAGGACAGAGAGGGAACAGTAGTTTTGGACCAACCCTCTAACCCGTTCGCAACATATTTATTTTTTCTGCCATTTCACTGCACTTGGAATTTTTCCCTTTTTTCTAGTACATTATATGGTAAAATGAATGGAGTCATTGAAAAGTACAATTTATCCCGGAAAAAAACAAACCCTCATATAGCTATTTTGTCCTAAAAATAAAAAAATAAAAAAAGCAACTCTTGGTAGAAGGAGAGGAAAAAACGAAAATGGAAAAAAAGGGAAATGGCCACTATGTGAAGGGGTTAACCATGTGTGTGTCATGCATCCTATTACCACATGTGTGTCTGGGTCTGAGAAAATCTTTTCCTTCCAATTTTGTTTTTTATCTAGCCAACAACAGCCCCTTATTGTTGTAATGATAAGAAATGAGGTAGAACTAATAGTCTGTACTTGGATGACTATAATGATGACTACATCTTAGGTTTATATCAGAACTGCTCAGGAAAAGTATGACTGTAGAAACTGACTGGAAGAGCCATGATCAAATAATTATACCCATGTTTTGTAAAAGTACAGCCTGAACAGAAATGTAGTACCAGAAAATGACATATTATATAAACCAGGCTTTCATTTTAAATATATTTATTATTTATATTACTATTTTATTCTATGTATATTTTAGTATACAAAAGAGCAGTTAACATCCTGGCCCATTACTATTTCTGCCAATTACATGCCAGCTTTGCTGTACAGACTGGGTCAGATTAGACAGAGGAATGCTGATTCAACTATAGTCTTACTGTAATGCTGGAGCCTGGAAGCCAAAATAAATCTGGATAGCAACACTCTACACGCAGAGAAAAGGCTTTGTAGACATCATCTCTATACCTCTCTTCATTTAGGGAAGTGGCTTGCTACAATGTGACTGCAGGATAGTGAGGGACAGGGGGCTCCTATACTGTCCCTAGGCTATCCCTGTCTTACTCCTTATGGTGGAGATGCCTGAGTGCCATGCCTGGCAGAGCTAATTTGTTCCCCTGCCAGCAAATGAAGGGGCAGAAGTGTGATGAGAACACAGATTTGGTCAAACAGGGAAAAACCAAAACTCAGACACACTGCATACTCAAAGGTGCGCTAAGAGAAAGGAAAAAGTTGCCAAAGAAAAAGGTTGTCAAAATATCATTGTAAAAATATATCAACTTTTATTAATGTATTACAAAATAATTATTAAAATTGACGAATAAGCATGTCAAAAAGGTAAACTATATTATTATTAGTTATTATTATAGTACCTTTTATTCCATGGCGCTTTACATGTGAAAAAAGGGTATACATAAAAAACAAGTACAATAATCATGAACAATACAAGGCACAGACAGGTACAGGAGAAGAGAAGACCCTGCCCATGGGGGCTCACAGTCTACAAGGGATGGGTGAGGATACAGTAGGTAAGGGTAGAGATGGCTGTGCGGTGCCATAGCGGACTGAGGGTTATGGCAGGTTGTAGGCTTGTCGTAATAGGTGGGTCTTCAGGTTCCTTTTGAAGCTTGTCAAGGTGGGCAAGAGTCTGATATGTTGTGGCAGAGCATTCCAGAGTATACATAGAGAGTACAAGGTAAGGACCTAAAATAGAGGACAGGAGCAGAGGACACAAGGTGTTAACAGTAAGAAACTAAGGAGATAAACAAAAGAAGTAAGGTAACAACAAAAGGACAACAAAGGTTAACACCACAATCGCTCAGAGCAATAATGCACAACAACCAGTAAGTCTGGATCAAACCACCTCTCCAGGCCAGTATAGACAAGCTATAGCTGGCACAAATTGAAGTGTGAAACCAGCATATAAAGGAGGAGGGTGAATGTGACTGACTCTCCCAAAGCATGTGACTTAAGACCATTAACAATCAGACCAGCAGAGATTTAAGGGGGCTTTACACGCTAGCGATATCATACCCGCCCCCATTGTTTGTGCAACCGGGCATATTGCTGCCCGTCGCTCACAAAATAGCGCTCCCCCGTCACATGGCTTACCTGCCTTGTGACGTCGCTCTGGCCGGCAATCCTCCTCCTTTCTAAGGGGGCTGGTCGTTCGGCGTCATAGCGACGTCACACGGCAGGTGTCCAATAGAAGCGGAGGGATGGAGATGAGCAGGACGTAACATCCCGCCCACCTCCTTCCTTCTGCATAGCTGGTGGAGGCAGGTAAGAAGATGTTCCTTGCTCCTGCGGTGTCACACATAGCGATGTGTGCTGCCGCAGGAACAAGGAACAACATCGCTAATGAGAGGTAAACGATTTTTTGTTTTAGGACGACCTCTCCACGGCAAACGATTTTGGCCGCTTTTGCGATCGTTTTAGGTCGCACATAAGTGTCAGACGCTGCGATATCGTTAATGACGCCGGATGTGCGTCACTAACGACGTGACCCCGACGATAAAACATTAACGATATCGTAGCGTGTAAAGCCCCCTTAACTCTTGCTAACCTGCCTATGAACCACAAGTCTGTGGGTTGATCCCCGAGTCTCCCTGCGCTGATCACATACATGAGAGACGTTAGAAGGCAGAGAGCAAGAATGTCGTTTTCACAGATCCTGACGCCTCCATGACAGTCGGCAATGCTTGCAAAAGCCTTCTTGTTACAGGGCTGTGCTACATTACCTCCCAGATGCTATATTAAAATATTTTCCCCATTTTTATTCTTCTGCAGATTTGGATATAATAAATAAATCTACAATTAAACACCCGAGGCATTCCCTATCAGGTGAAAGTAGGGAATATTTTGTTCCACAGCAACCAGATTTTGCTCAAGTTACCAACTGAGAAGGACATACAACTCCAGCCTAATCATTTCATGATACAAAGAGAACTCTTCTGGACACAGAGTACCTTCTCACGGTGCACAGAGAACTTTCCCAAATCTGCAAAAACAACCATCAATGAGGAGTTTATGTTTAATTTATATATGAGGAACCACAGTGTGTCCAAAAGTCAGGGAGATCATCAATTTGATGCCAGATATTCAACGATTTTGATATGTTTCCAGATTTTGGGAAGAATTCTTGAAACAATAAACCAGATAGACCCAATTAAAGCAAAGGGCTCTTAACAAAGTAATAATTAGGAGCTTTGAAGATCCAAATAGAAATTTCATGCCTGTTATGGACCATAATTATGTTTAACGTCAGTAATGTTTTATGACATGAAACATGACAAGGCACTGTCATAGGGAATTACAGACTAAATGGGATATTATTCAGATACAGCGAGACTTTAAAACTGTGCGCTCATTTCTCAAACTAATTGAGCTTCTGAGTCATCGTCGTTCCTTAATCTCTTACAAGGGTTTTCTGTCTGAGCTTCATTACATAAGCAGATAGTGACCACATCTTCAGACAGTGATATCAGAATTGCCAGACAAGACCGGACTGTTCAAAGGTTTCCCCCAGTATTTGTTGAGCAATAAAGAAGCTATGCAATAGTGGAACCATGGGATTATAATGGAAATTCTCTAAGGATGGAAACATCTGACTTCTTCAACGAAGAAATGTTATATGTGGCAACGTTAGGAAGAACTTTTCACCTTATTAATGTAACTTTTGCCTCTTTGGCAAGGAAATGGCCTAGACGGATGTTAGGGTAAGGCCAAACAGATTGCCATGGTGTGTTCTGCTTTGCACTCGCTGGGTGTCATGGCAGCATCAGACTCTGTTCACACCGCAGAGTCTGACAAGCAGCCTGGGATCTCTGAAGGCCCAGTCACACACAACGACTTACCAGAGATCCCAAAAACAAACGATGTGACCTGATAGGGATCTCTAGTAAGTCGCTGGTAAGTCGCTGGGAGGTCGCAGGTGAGATGTCACACAGTCAGATCTTACCAGCGATGCAGGAAAAATACAGGTCACAGTAGCGACCTGTATAACGATCTCAGCAGTCACTGTGACCCTGTCACACAGTGTCAAACACAGCGATGTGTCCTGCTCAGCAGGACATCGCCTTTGAAGAAAATGGCCTGGACCATTCTTCAACGACCGGCGACCTCACAGCAGGGTCCTGATCGCTGGTAGATTTCACACATAAAGAGATCGCTAACGGGATCGCTATTGCATCACAGAAACTGTGACTCAGCAGCGATCTCGCTAGCGATCTCGTTATGTGTGACGGCACCTTTAGTTGTATAGCCTGTCACGGGCGTCAGCTGTGTTTTACTTCACTGCTCTCCAGTACACCAGGAGTTAATTCCAACTGTCTTGTGAACAGTTGGTAGCAGGGTGGATTTGATTTAAATCTAACTGATTTAAATCACGATTTAAATCACTAGTCAGTAAGGCTTGATTTAAATCAGTGATTGAAATCAAAGTTTCTACCTAAACTAGTTCTTGCTACTTTAACATGCAAGAAGATGAAGATTTTTAGAATCACTTTTTATATTACTTTTTTCTCCCCAGTTTAATGGGTTAATCATTCATATTTGGACACCACTGTTCTGTTGTACTTAGGAAGGAGAAAAATAATCCTGACCTTAATAACAATTTAAATAGATTTATTCAACTGAAACAATAACAACATTACAGCATAAGTTATTTGCTTAAACAAACATCCATGTTTGTTAATTAATTTGGCTAAACACAATATATACAGTTAGGTCCAGAAATATTTGGACAGTGACACAAGTTTTGTTATTTTAGCTGTTTACAAAAACATGTTCAGAAATACAATTATATATATAATATGGGCTGAAAGTGCACACTCCCAGCTGCAATATGAGAGTTTTCACATCCAAATCGGAGAAAGGGTTTAGGAATCATAGCTCTGTAATGCATAGCCTCCTCTTTTTCAAGGGACCAAAAGTAATTGGACAAGGGACTCTAAGGGCTGCAATTAACTCTGAAGGCGTCTCCCTCGTTAACCTGTAATCAATGAAGTAGTTAAAAAGTCTGGGGTTGATTACAGGTGTGTGGTTTTGCATTTGGAAGCTGTTGCTGTGACCAGACAACATGCGGTCTAAGGAACTCTCAATTGAGATGAAGCAGAACATCCTGAGGCTGAAAAAAAAGAAAAAATCCATCAGAGAGATAGCAGACATGCTTGGAGTAGCAAAATCAACAGTCGGGTACATTCTGAGAAAAAAGGAATTGACTGGTGAGCTTGGGAACTCAAAAAGGCCTGGGCGTCCACGGATGACAACAGTGGTGGATGATCGCCGCATACTTTCTTTGGTGAAGAAGAACCCGTTCACAACATCAATTGAAGTCCAGGACACTCTCAGTGAAGTAGGTGTATCTGTCTCTAAGTCAACAGTAAAGAGAAGACTCCATGAAAGTAAATACAAAGGGTTCACATCTAAATGCAAACCATTCATCAATTCCAAAAATAGACAGGCCAGAGTTAAATTTGCTGAAAAACACCTCATGAAGCCAGCTCAGTTCTGGAAAAGTATTCTATGGACAGATGAGACAAAGATCAACCTGTACCAGAATGATGGGAAGAAAAAAAGTTTGGAGAAGAAAGGGAACGGCACATGATCCAAGGCACACCACATCCTCTGTAAAACATGGTGGAGGCAACGTGATGGCATGGGCATGCATGGCTTTCAATGGCACTGGGTCACTTGTGTTTATTGATGACATAACAGCAGAAAAGAGAAGCCGGATGAATTCTGAAGTGTACCGGGATATACTTTCAGCCCAGATTCAGCCAAATGCCGCAAAGTTGATCGGACGGCGCTTCATAGTACAGATGGACAATGACCCCAAGCATACAGCCAAAGCTACCCAGGAGTTCATGAGTGCAAAAAAGTGGAACATTCTGCAATGGCCAAGTCAATCACCAGATCTTAACCCAATTGAGCATGCATTTCACTTGCTCAAATCCAGACTTAAGACGGAAAGACCCACAAACAAGCAAGACCTGAAGGCTGCGGCTGTAAAGGTCTGGCAAAGCATTAAGAAGGAGCAAACCCAGCGTTTGGTGATGTCCATGGGTTCCAGACTTAAGGCAGTGATTGCCTCCAAAGGATTCGCAACAAAATATTGAAAATAAAAATATTTTGCTTGGGTTTGGTTTATTTGTCCAATTACTTTTGACCTCCTAAAATGTTTAGTGTTTGTAAAGAAATGTGTACAATTCCTACAATTTCTATCAGATATTTTTGTTCAAACCTTCAAATTAAACGTTACAATCTGCACTTGAATTCTGTTGTAGAGATTTCATTTCAAATCCAATGTGGTGGCATGCAGAGCCCAACTCGCGAAAATTGTGTCACCATCCAAATATTTCTGGACCTAACTGTACATATATATATATATTTTAAGAAGCTTAGACTGTCAGCCCAGCCGACACATGAAAAACTTAAATACTACTGTCCCTGCTGTCCTCTGCAGCTCACTTGTCGTCATCTTCATCATCATCATCATCTTCTTCTTTGTTCCTATTCATAATCTGGAAAAGAAAAACAAGCTTTCCTGCTTTATTGGGTCCCAACCGATTTCTCAATTTAGAATGAATTAGTCCAAAGGAAGAGAATATTCTTTCAACGCCTGCAGAAGAAGCTACTGCTGTTAAAAGTGAAATCATTACTTGAACAGTCTCTAAATCCAAGCGCTTAAGTGACTTCCACCAGTTTACTGGTGTGACCTTCCTTAAAATATCTTCAGCAAACATATATTTCTTGAATGGTTCCCCCTTAGCTCTGCAGTTTATTATAGTTGGCATTAAAGATGGATGATTGCTGGATACCCATGTCATAGCTAACTCCTCTTCCTCAGCACTTAGGTTTTGACCCTGATATTGGATATTGACAATATTTGCCAAAAAATGAGCTGGAGTCAGTGCTTGTCCCATTTGTTTGTTTACTGCTTGTAATTTAATTCTGTCCATGTGTAGTTCAGTTTTTAAGTGTTCACTCAGTTCCTTTCAAATTTCAACAGCATCCGCAATAAAACAGCTATTTTTCTGTATTTTGTTTAAAGCTTGAGAGATGGGTTTCAGGAAGCTCAGCATATGTTCAACATTTCTCTTAAGCCCAATGTTGAGGATTTTGGCCGTGACAGTGCCATCTATTTTATCTCAATTTTCTTCACAAAGTGTCATCAGAATAGGCCAGTTTTTGATACACAGCTCAAAACAGTCCACCACAGAGTTCCATCTAACATCTTGTGGGAGCGTTAGCTTGGTTCCACCCATCCTTTTCAGAGCTGCTGCAGCAAAATGATTATTACGGAAGTATTTAGCAATTTCAACAACATTAGCCTTTATTTCTGGAACACTTAGGGCGGCTTTGCACACTTCGACATCGCAGGCGCGATGTCGGTGGGGTCAAATTGAAAGTGACGCACATCCGGCATCGCATGCGATATCGTAGTGTGTAAAGCCTTGATGATACAATTAACGAACGCAAAATCGTCGTAATCGTATCATCGTTGCAGTGTCGGCGTAATTCATAATTACGCTGACGCGACGGTCCGATGTTGTTCCTCGCTCCTGCGGCAGCACACATCGCTGTGTGTGAAGCCGCAGGAGCGAGGAACATCTCCTACCGGCGTCACTGCGGCTTCCGTAGGATATACGGAAGGAAGGAGCTGGGCAGGATGTTTACATCCTGCTCATCTCCGCCCCTCCGCTCCTATTGGCCGCCTGCCGTGTGACGTCGCTGTGACGCTGCACGACCCGCCCCCTTAGGAAGGAGGCGGGTCGCCGGCCAGAGCGACGGTCGCAGGGCAGGTGAGTGCGTGTGAAGCTGGCGTAGCGATAGTTTTCGCTACGCCAGCTATCACACGATATCGTACCTGCGACGGGGGCGGGCACTATCGCGTGCGACATCGCAGCATCGGCCTGCGATGTCGCAACGTGCAAAGCCCGCCTTAAGTCTTTGGCTAAGAGGTGCAGCAAATGAGCACTGCAACCATATGTTATTAGCAGCTTTGTATTCCCTCCCTGCTCTTCTAAATCTCTTCTCATCTTGGATATATTTGCAGCATTGTCAGTGACCAAACTGTGTACTAGACATTTGAATTTTTGTTCACATGTCGTTATAGCTTTTACTGCCACTTCTTGTAAGTATTCTGCTGTGTGTGCATTTCCTGACGTATCAGTTGTTTGTGCAAGGAAGACTTTACCTTCTTCTGTTGTTATACAAGCACATACAATAGGATCATTGTGGACATTACTCCACCCATCAATACTTAGGTTAACAATTTTACCCTCCAGAGCTGTTGCACATTGCTCCATTTCTCTGTCATACACTTGATCCAGCAGTTTCCCTGCAACATCAGCTCTGCTGGGTGGACTGTATCCTGGTCTCAGTGACTGAACCATATTAATGAAATGTGGGTTCTCAGTCAGACGGAAAGAAGAGTTCATTGCATAAATAAATTGGGCAATTTTTTCATCAATCAACTCTTTTTCTAATCTGCTAGTTCTTATCACAAACCTATCTATGGTGGTTCCAGGAGGTAAAGGTTTTTTCTTCCTTTTGGGTGATGGTGATATGTGGCTGTGGGTGTCTGATGATGATGCTGCTGCTAATGAAGCACTATCCTGGATGGATAACTCTGAAACTGTAGAACAGGATGATGGTGATCTTGGAGGTGGATAGTTTCCAGAATCCATGAATTCCCCTAAACAAAAAAAGTCAATGCTGTTATTTCATTGTTTATTATACAATTTCTGCTTATTGTACACAACACATCACTGCCCCTGCCCCAAAAGGAATATTTGTTTTTCTTCATAACTGTACCAAATGACAGTAACATGCAGTAATAATAAGAAATATAATTTTTCTCACACATGACCGTTCAGTCTTTAGAAATAGGATTCAATAAAAATGTTTACCAACCTGAAGATCCTGCCTGTTCAGAAGTGTTTCTTTGGTCATCTTCATCACCGCACTTCTCATGATGTTGCCTCATTCGCACCACCAGGCCTTGCATCTCTTTGTTGCATCGTTTGCATTTTGCACGCATGCCTGCCTTACCGAAAGGCGAAGGAGCTTCATTAAAATATTCCCAAACTGGGTCTCTTTTACGGCCTGCTGCCATTATAAGGAAAGAATGTAATAAACCTCAGATCGTACACACAAACAGATCCAGACTTGTCTGTCTGTGGCTATGCTGCAGTATTGTGCTCAAAGTTTCACTTTCATTTTCTTGTCTGCTTGCCCTTCCTCCTCCTCCTCACACTTAGATTCACATTCTTCTTGTGTTGTGCAGATCTATTCCACTCCAAACAATCAGAAACATATTGTCTAACTTCTTGGACTTGGCACTGAAGGGGTTGATTCTGTATTCATAGGTTTGTAGAACAATAGGATTAAGGTCTTTTTCTCAACTCTGTTCATGTTGTAATATTTTTGCCGTGAAGAAGAGGCTGCGACCTCTGCGGAGTCAAATTCAGTTTTGAGAACTGCGTAAGTAAAGCGAGCGTCTGTGATAATATAGGAGAGAAACTGCCCACTAATCCTACAGAAACCTCTGGAAGTGAATGTTACACATATACAGCCTTTATTCTACTGAGTTAAACAACTCAGCTTTATCTCATGATGGAAGAACCTTTGGATGGTAAAATATTTTCCTCAAAAAGCAGTTTATTGAAAAAAATCCAATTTAAATAAAAAAAATCCGATTTAAATCAAAAAAATCCGATTTTTTTGATTTTTTTAAAAAAAACATTCATTTTTATCCACCCTGGTTGGTAGGAGCTCAGGCTGCAAATGATCATTCACAGGCACCTTGACCCTTTATAAAGTTCTGGATCCTGTTGCTGATCACCAGATATACAGTTAGGTCCAGAAATATTTGGACAGTGACACAATGTTCGCGAGTTGGGCTCTGCATGCCACCACATTGGATTTGAAATGAAACCTCTACAACAGAATTCAAGTGCAGATTGTAACGTTTAATTTGAAGGTTTGAACAAAAATATCTGATAGAAATTGTAGGAATTGTACACATTTCTTTACAAACACTCCACATTTTAGGAGGTCAAAAGTAATTGGACAAATAAACCAAACCCAAACAAAATATTTTTATTTTCAATATTTTGTTGCGAATCCTTTGGAGGCAATCACTGCCTTAAGTCTGGAACCCATGGACATCAACAAATGCTCGGTTTCCTACTTCTTAATGCTTTGCCAGGCCTTTACAGCCGCAGCCTTCAGGTCTTGCTTGTTTGTGGGTCTTTCCGTCTTAAGTCTGGATTTGAGCAAGTGAAATGCATGCTCAATTGGGTTAAGATCTGGTGATTGACTTGGCCATTGCAGAATGTTCCACTTTTTTGCACTCATGAACTCCTGGGTAGCTTTGGCTGTATGCTTGGGGTCTTTGTCCATCTGTACCATGAAGCGCCGTCCGATCAACTTTGCGGCATTTGGCTGAATCTGGGCTGAAAGTATATCCCGGTACACTTCAGAATTCATCCGGCTACTCTTGTCTGCTGTTATGTCATCAATAAACACAAGTGACCCAGTGTCATTGAAAGCCATGCATGCCCATGCCATCACGTTGCCTCCACCATGTTTTACAGAGGATGTGGTGTGCCTTGGATCATGTGCCGTTTCCTTTCTTCTCCAAACTTTTTTCTTCCCATCATTCTGGTACAGGTTGATCTTTGTCTCATCTGTCCATAGAATACTTTTCCAGAACTGAGCTGGCTTCATGAGGTGTTTTTCAGCAAATTTAACTCTGGCCTGTCTATTTTTGGAATTGATGAATGGTTTGCATCTAGATGTGAACCCTTTGTATTTACTTTCATGGAGTCTTCTCTTTACTGTTGACTTAGAGACAGATACACCTACTTCACTGAGAGTGTTCTGGACTTCAGTTGATGTTGTGAACGGGTTCTTCTTCACCAAAGAAAGTATGCGGCGATCATCCACCACTGTTGTCATCCGTGGACGCCCAGGCCTTTTTGAGTTCCCAAGCTCACCAGTCAATTCCTTTTTTCTCAGAATGTACCCGACTGTTGATTTTGCTACTCCAAGCATGTCTGCTATCTCTCTGATGGATTTTTTCTTTTTTTTCAGCCTCAGGATGTTCTGCTTCACCTCAATTGAGAGTTCCTTAGACCGCATGTTGTCTGGTCACAGCAACAGCTTCCAAATGCAAAACCACACACCTGTAATCAACCCCAGACCTTTTAACTACTTCATTGATTACAGGTTAACGAGGGAGACGCCTTCAGAGTTAATTGCAGCCCTTAGAGTCCCTTGTCCAATTACTTTTGGTCCCTTGAAAAAGAGGAGGCTATGCATTACAGAGCTATGATTCCTAAACCCTTTCTCCGATTTGGATGTGAAAACTCTCATATTGCAGCTGGGAGTGTGCACTTTCAGCCCCTATTATATATATAATTGTATTTCTGAACATGTTTTTGTAAACAGCTAAAATAACAAAACTTGTGTCACTGTCCAAATATTTCTGGACCTAACTGTAGCTTCACTGATCCTGGTCTTCATGGTTATCTGTCACGCTGCACTAGTGGGGGCACTGAGAAGCACTGGAGAAACTGTTTCTAGATGCAGTTAGCAGACTACCCACTAGTGGGTGCAAAAACAATAGAGTAGTCAGCAGACCGAGTCAAGTCAAAACTAGGGGAGAAGCAAATCGTAGTCAGGTGCTAGCTAGAGGTCAGGTACCAGGACGTAAAGCCAGTGACAGAAGGGAAAAGCAGAGCCGAAGTCAGGTACAACAAAGCAAGGTCAGAGGCCGGGAGATCACAGCTATAAACAGGGATGGGAGAATCACGGGGCAGGACAGGGAAGACAGGAGGAGCTGAGCAGACAGATGGTACAGGGACCTGCAGGAACAGGGGAGACACAGGATGGGACCGGGAAGTCAGGAGGAGCTGGGCAGACAGACGGTATGAGGAGAGCTCAGGTCAGGATTGTAGCTGTGAGGTTAGATGGAACATGAAACACTCATGGGATCCAGACTTACATGCTGCAGAGCAGGAACTATTACTGGCGGTGTTCCAGCAACAACGATATAGCGGCCTGACCACCAAGATGAGGCAGATTGGAATAAGCCCCTCCCATGACCTGTAACGCTGGGGACAGATACATGCTATGGCTCAGTCCTACTTGAGCCTGGCACAGATTATGACAGTATCCAGTTACATGGTGATCTACAGTTGCTTTTCTGCGTGGTGTGAAAGCTACCCAGATGTGCGTATATTTCCTACCATTTGCTTTATTCCCTTGTACACATACTGTCCCTCCTTTGTGTTTGAGTGCAGTGTGTAAGTGTTTCTTTCTCCCTTGTCTGCATTGTTTCTGTGGGTTTTTTGTTACTGGATTTCCGGCCCGCTCCCAGGGTGGGGGGAGTAAGATCAGGACTTGGACAAGGATCTGTGTCACGATGGGGGCTCAAACCTGGCTACCAACAAGTCTATCTTCAAGATGAGGGACAGCACAAGGTCTTGAGTCTGATGGCCAACCTAGGGGCCCATGTTCCGTTAGTACATACCGCGTGACACAGATCGGCTGAAGTCGAAGAGGACATTAGCATTTCTGACTACTGTATATAAAAAAGCAACCATTTCATTTTGCAGAGGAACAACTGTCTCATCCGCTAATCTGAGCAGCCATTACACTCATCTGTTAGGGTTTGAGGGTGAAACAACTGTTCCCCCACAAAATCAAGTGAAAATCACATTGACTTCTGCATCCCACGGCCTCTCCGTCTTGCTTGACCCTTTGAATTAAGGGGAATCCTTCTAGATAGATTATGGGCTCATACAGACATCTGTTTTTCACATACTAGTTCTATCCCTGGTTTTCAGCACTCGCACCAATAATAGTGAATAGGATTGTTCCCATGTCCATGACTTTATGCATATCGAGCGGTCTGTGCAATATTGCAGAGACATGTTCAATTTTGATCCTAGTCTTGTATCAAAATCAGAAATGTAAGTCTATAAGTCCATAAAAAAATTGGACAGCACTAGGACAGTGCTTGGAAATCATGATTTTATGGACTACTAGACTGGAAAAGAATGGAGAATTTTTTTTTTATGTTTTTATTTTTTCATGCACGAGAAAAACTGATGAAACTATGACCCCTCAAAAAATCCATTCATTTTTTAATTTGTAAAAAAACGTCTGAATGAGCTTTAGTACTTTCATATTGGCTTTATACTCCTAAATATAAATATATATGTTGTAGTAAGTCAAAGGTGTTTACTGAGATATTTTTTTTTCTTAAGACCCTTTATTCGTGAAGACGTTGTGGGACTGGCCCAGTAGAGGATCAATATGAGAAGGTGGACGGACCAGCACGTTCTGCCCTGGAGACACCAATTGTATTTATTGATGTAATGTGAATTGTGATGTGTAATGTTTAAATGGGTTTGCTAGAAATCAGTTAAGATAGAGTTAATGTTTGCCTGTATAATGTTGTGCATTACCATGTGAAATGTAGCGATTTGCCCGTGACGCACAACAGACGGGGGCGGGTACGGTCGCTAGGGATATCGCTAGCGACATCGCAGCGTGTAAAGCACCCTTTAGATGTAAAACATAGCAGTGTTGGTAAGGTATTGGAATGTTTGTATAGAACTAGGTGAAAGGTTAAGTCTGCCCAGCAACAGACTGCAGGGTTAGAGACAGTTTACAGTTGGGATTAGCCCACAAGGATTAGTGTGCTATATACTGTTTTTCTAGTTAGCAGTGTGTAGATGGGACCTTTACAGAGAAGATAAATCTATGTGTATGTTTTATATGCAAGGCAGCAAGTCCAGCAAGTCTTCTAAGTGGCGACAGAGATCCAGCACACAGATAGGTGTGTGAAGCCTGCTAGAGAGAGACTTAGAAGGGAAGTTAGTCCAATGTCTGCCAGTCGTGGGCGGACCATAGAGAGGAAAAGAATCTGCCCAGCTGTGGACACGTTAAGAGCGTATCGGCTCTTGGAGCAGCCTTTATCAAGGATCACAGCTAGTAGTCGGGGTGCAGAGTTCACAGCGTAACACATTGACCCAAGTGGCTCGGTAACAAGAAGATGTAGGCTAACTTTATCTGTTCTGCCTGTATACCATTCACAAGTTTTTAGCAACTTGTCTGTTTTTCTTAACCTGGGTACAAAGGGGTCAGATGACGGACAGAGCATGTCAGACCTGAAGGTGAAGGTGTCCACGGTTGTAAAAACACCACACACACATCTAGCAACCCCAATTTTCTGTAGCATGCTAATTTGCAAAAAGCTCAGCACTCGCCCATGGCTACCGCCCCGTGCCACCAGGAAAATGGATCCACTAGAGACTGACACAATAGTGGATCCTAATATACTGTATCCCATGTTTGCAAATATAACAATACTGTTTATGATGTAATCAAACTGGACTTGTACATGTTCTATATGATGGACTGTGAGCCTTCTGAATTATATTTTCCTCCTAGTCTACTTTTCTCAAGCTTTTCAATGACCTGTCTGTAAAACATTACCATCCTCTAATTCTATGGCACCCAACAGAACTGAGCATGTAAACTTTGCCGTAGCGCTTTGTCCCTACATGACCTCTTCTACATCTCCAAGTCTTCGGAACATACGTGACTGTGGTATTTTTGCTACTAATGTGTGGGAGTTGCAGCTATTAGGCCACCACTGATCATACATTGATGGATTGTCTTGAGTAAGGTCAACAGTTTTTACTCCCGGAAAACCTTTATACTATGATGTATGACTGGTAGCATTTCAGCCTTTAGTTGGCTCTTATTTTCACTAAGTATACATTTTTCTAAGCCTAAAATATACACATTGCATGGGAAATGGGATCTTCTAGAGTGCTAAGGACTGGCACACGTTTTACCAAGAGCGGACATAACATTGGTGCAACCTGGGGCCCAAGAGGTAAGGGGGCCCAATCAGCGTTGGATTGTCTACTGCAGGAATCTCCAGTAATACTAGGCCTGTCCGTGGCTACCTGCACTGAACTCTGGAGCTCTCACCTGAGCTCCGGAGTACAGCCTGGACTGAACCGCAAGCGCCGAGTGATTGATTCCCCAGCGATCGCGGTTCAGTTCATGACAGGTGCAGACAGGCCGGGCTGCACTCTGGAGCTGTCAACTGAGTTCCGGACTGCAGCCCGGCCTGTCTGGAGCTGTCATCACTGTGCTCATGGTTCAGTCCTGCAAACCCCGAGTTCAGTCTAGGTTGCACTCTGGAGCTCAGGTGAGAGCTCCGGAGTTCAGTGCAGGTAACCACAGCCAGGCCTGGTATTACAGGAGATTCCTCCGGTAGCCAGTCCGACGCTGGGCCCAAGGGAGATGGAATTGTCCATTATGATGAGTTATTTGATTGCAAAGGGCCCATATATTGTTCTTCCACAGGGGCCCTTTTCTGTCTGTGTCCACCAGTGCGTTTAATCGTTGCTTTCATAGTGACTGTCACAGTTGCACCACTGGAATCCAACCAAGGGCAACATCTACACTGACTTTGCCATGTTCCCCTTTAGTTGAGGTGGATCTGTTAGACAAAGAAGTTTTCAAAATACAAAGGTGTCACCAAGCGCACAAGAGATTTTTCAAAGTTTGCCCCTACCTGTGTTAGCCTACTGTCCGAATGTCAAGATCTACTGGACCCTGTTCTGAGGTCTACCAGAAGACCACACTTGGCTATTTTGCCATCAAGGATCTATGTGAATTGTTGGAATTTCCTTCTACCCATTATGACACCAGTGATGCCATTGTAGTCGGCTGATGGACCACCTAACGTTTTTGGCACTTGTGTGATTATTTCTTTTCATTTTTCATTTAAAATGCATTTTGTTCATTATGCATGAAATTTTGTTCAAAACCCTACACAGTTACAGCATGCCTAAAATATTCATGGTGAAGAAGGGCAAAGGATTGCTGTGGTCTGGAGTCAGGAATTCTGAGCTCGGATAAAACAAGTAACTACATTGTCTGCTTGAACCAATCATTAAAGTTTTGTGGGTATAGAACTCCAAAAGTCCAAACAAAGCTTTTTTTTTTAATAAACTGTGAAGGACCCCAGCTTGGACGACAGAGAGTATGTTTTTCCTCCACCATCTGGATAGTGTTTGCTGGGCGCTGCTTTGGGGAGCTATCCCTATGCTCTGGATAAACTGATGACAACAGACTCATGGAACAATGCTCCCTTTTGTTCACCAACCTTTGACACAAATAATTTTAGTCCGTATTACGCAATATGTTGTAACAGGAAACACTTTAGTGTTGTTTCTGCCAGCTTCTTGAACTTATTGCATAGATCTAATTTGTTATTTTTGCAGGTCTTCTTGGACATCGGCTACATTTCACTCACTCTAGTCTTCTACATTTTCAGCCCATGTCTCTTGGGAGTACGTACAATATAATCATGGCTGTGGATTTTGCAGTATAGTGCCTCTATTAGTCATGGAGAAAAACTAGATCCTTTGCTGACTGGGATACTTTTATTGGGCCAAAAAAACAAATTATACATAGATGTTGTTGAACAAGAGCCTTGAAGACCACACATGCCTTCTCTTTAGCTGAATTGTGCATTAAGTACAACGTTGACCTGAACGTAACAAGGTAATTACATTATTTCTGAGAAATCCCATCTTACTCCAGTTCCAAATCAGAGAAACTCATTGTAATAACATTGTATTTTAGCTTCTTGTTCTGAATTTGTTTTAACCTCATGGGACCGTGAAATTTAAATAAATATCAATTGCTGGCTGCACGTAAATGAACACAATGTGAGTAGGCTATGTCTATCCAACCTTGACTAACAGTAAGTCTTACGAAACTTCAGTGAAGTTATTTATGAAGAACAATAGGTCTATGTATGGTCAAGGTTCCTGTAAATGTTTTTTTGTGTATGTAGACAATACTTGGTGATCTTGTATGCTCTTGAATTCACTTTTTCTGTAGTTCTAAGAAGGAACTGATAATTGCATGTTCTTCACTTTGTTTAAAATCAGGAACTTAAGCAAAGTGCTGTCTTGGGACTATGCCCTAATGGCATATCTGAACTCTATTGTGAATGAAAATCAGAAGACGGTTTTTTCTGGGTACCACGACATGGCAATTTTTCGTGTTTCGGTTTCTCATATTATAATAGTCTCCTGGAAGGGGAATTCTTTCACTCATCCATATACAAGTATTATGACAAAACTCAATGTATTTGCTTGTCTGATTCTGTGAGCTACAGTTAAGTCCATATAAATTTGGACAGAGACATTTTTCACATTTTTCTTCTGTACATTACCACAATGGATTTTGAACAAAACAGTTCAGCTGCAGTTGAAGTTCAGATTTTCAGCTTTAATTTAGGGTTGAATAAAATTATTGCATAAAAATGTGAGGAATTAAAGTATTTATTAAACTCAATCCCTTTATTTCAGGGGATCAAAAGTAATTGGACAAATTAAATATTTGTAAATAAAAAGTTAATTTCTAATACTTGATTGAAAACCCTTTGTTGGCAATGACGGCCTTAAGTCTTGACCTCATGGCCATCACCAGACGCTGTTCCCTCCATGTTAATGCTCTGCTGGTATTTACTGCAGCAGTTTTCAGTTGCTGTTTGTTTCTGGGCCTTTCTATCTGAAGTTTAGTCTTAGTGAAATACGGCTCTATTGGGCTGAGATCAGGTGATGACTCGGCCATTCAAGAATATTCCACCTCTTTGCTTTAATAAACCCCTGCATTGCTATGGTTTATGTTTTGGGTCATTGTCCATCTGTATTATGAAGCACGCACCGATCAGTTTGGCTGTATTTGGCGGACTTTGAGTGCACAGTGTCTATGAAAACCCCAGAATTTATCTGGCTGCTTCTGTCCTGTGTCACATCATCAATAAATACTAGGGACCCAGTGCCACTGGCAACCATGCATGCCCGGCCATCACACTGCCTCCGCCGTGTTTTACAGTTAATATGGTATACTTTGGATCATGAGGTGTACCATGCTCGGCCATCACACTGCCTCCGCCGTGTTTTTCAGTTGATGTGGTATACTTTGGATCATAGGTGTACCATGTTCGGCCATCACACTGCCTCCGTCATGTTTTACAGTTAATGTGGTATACTTTGGATCATGAGGTGTACCATGCTCGGCCATCACACTGCCTCCGCCATGTTTTACAGTTAATGTGGTATACTTTGGATCATGAGGTGTACCATGCTCGGCCATCACACTGCCTCCGTCATGTTTTACAGTTGATGTTGTATACTTTGGATCATGAGGTGTACCATGCTCGGCCATCTCACTGCCTCCGTTGTGTTTTACAGTTGATGTGGTATACTTTGTATCACGAGCTGTACCATGCCCAGCCCTCACACTGCCTCCACCGTGTTTTACAGTTGATGTGGTATGCTTTCGATCATGAGCTGTACCATGCCCAGCCATCATACTGCCTCCGCTGTGTGCTACAGATTATGTGGTATGCTTTAGATCATGAGCTGTATTATGCCCGGCCATCACACTGCCTCCGCCATGTGTTACAGATGATGAGGTGTGCGTTGGATCATGATCTGTACTATGCTTTCACTATACTTTTTTCTTTCCATCCTTCTAGTAGAGGTTGATCTTGGTTTCATCTGTCCAAAGAATGTCCAGAACTGTGCTGTTTTTTAAGATTTTTTTTTGCCATAGTCCAATCCAGTCTTCTTATTCTGGAGGCTTATGAGTGGCTAGCTCCGTGCAGTGAACCCTCTGTATCTTCTTTCATGCAGTCTTCTCTTTATGGTAGATTTTGATATTGATCCTTCTACATCCTGGAGAGTGCTGTTCCCTTGGTTGGACATTATGAGGGGGTTTCACTTCACCAGGGTACTTGTTCTGTGATCATCCACCACTGTTGTTTTCCATGGGCGTCCTGGTCTTTTTGCATTGTTCAGATCACCAGCGCTTTCTTTCTTTCTCAGGATGTACCAAACTGTATATTTAGCCCCTCCCAATATTGTAGCAATTTCTCAGATTTTGTTTCTGTTTTCGCAGATGAAGGATGGCTTGTTTCACCTGCATGGAGAGCTCCTTTTACCACATGTTTACTTCTCAGCAAAAACTTCAAAATGCAAGCACCAGACCTCAAATCAACTCCAGGCCTTCTATGAGCTTAAATGAGAATGAAATAACATAATAATTGGCCACACCAGCCCATGAAACAGCCTGAGAGTCAATTGTCCAATTACTTTTTGCCCTTTAAAAACAGGGTAAAGGAGCTGAAACTCCTAAACCCTTCATCAAATTTTAATGTGGATACCCTCAAATGAAAGCTAAGGGTCAGGACTTTATGTCCATGTCCATTATATAACTATAACTGGAATATGTTTCAGTAAACAGGTAAAAAAACGAAATTTGTGTCAGTGTCTAAATATATATGGACCTAACTGTATATACGGCACTATACTGTGAACTACTTGATAGATTTGAGAAAGGTGGCTGTATAGACTGAGATGTGATGACAAGATCAATGTTCAATAAACTTTTATTTAAGTTTTCTGAAATTGATGTTGGCAAAGTTTCTTTTCTTTTGCATTGTGAATGGTATTCTGATAACATTTTTGAAGCTTAGAATAGCAAAGAATCTAAACTCATCAAATCTAAAAAATGAAGGTGGATTTAGAATCCAAAAATTATCAACTTGCTTTATCATGGCATCATAAATACAGAAACAACAGCAATGTATGTAACAACCCATAAACTAGGTCTAGGTCTTTGTCATCAAATCTGCACAATTTATTCTGGATTTGTTAAGAAGCCATTCTTGAAACAAAGTACTAAGAATTAATGAGTACTGGTGGCCATAATACAATACAGATGGGGTGTACATGGTTTTATTGGAGGATAAGGGGGTGTGCATTATTCTTTATGGAGGACTTTGGGGGTGCTTTAATCTATATGGTGGACTATGGGGGTGCATTATTCTATATGAAGGAGTATCGACGTGCATTATGCTATATGGAGGACTATGGGGTTGCATTATACTATGTGGAGGACTAGGAGGGCATTGTTCTATAAGATGGACTATGGGGTTTGCAGTATACTATGTGGAGGACTATGGGGGCATTGTTCTATATGATGGACTATGGAGTTTGCATTATACTATGTGGATGACTATGGGGGGCATTGTTCTATATGGTGGACTATGGGGTTTTCCTTATACTATATGGCCGACTATGGGGGGCATTATTCTATAAAGGAAGACTATGGTGGGTGCATTTTACAATATGGAGGACTAAGGGGTGTGAATTATTTTATATTAAACGACTTTTGGGTATGCATTATACTATATGGAGGACTATCGGGGTGTGCAATATATTATATAGAGGACTATGGGGTGTGCATTATACTATATGGAGGACTATGGGGTGTGCATTATACTATATGGAGGACAATGGGGTGTGCATTATTTTATATGGAGGACTATAGGGTATGCATTATTTTATATGAAGTACTGTGGGGGTGCATTATTCTATATGGAGAACTACGAGTTTGCATTAACCTATATGGAGACTATGTGGAAGCCATTATACTATATGACGGGCTATGGGGGTCCATTATACTATGTAGAAATCTATGTAGAGGCCATTATACTATTTGGAGGGTTATGAGGGAGCCTTTATACATTATGAAGGGCTATTTGAGGGCCATTATACTGTATGCAAGCAAATATGCAGCGTGAAGGTTTGTGCGGTGACTATCATACTGTGCGGTGGGCTAATCGGGCCATTATACATTGTGAAGAGGTGTGGCGGCCATTATACTGTATGCAATCCCATTGAACTGCATAGAGGGCTGTGTGGGGGTGTCACAGTTCGGGGATCATACTCTGCTGGGTTAACTATACTTTGCTGGGGTAGTTGAAGGGAGTACAGTAGGGTCATCATACTGCACGTAGAGGAATTCACTGTGGGGCATCATACAGTGTTTGTGGGGCACTTTTGCTTGCATCATACTTTATGGGTACAATGAAATGGAATTCTAGGGGCTTAAATTGGAGGTAAATTACTTTGTAAAGGCTGAAAAGTTGTGGGATATGCTCTTCTGTGACCCAGCTGAAAATGAATTATTCTTTTTTTGGGGGAGGGAGGGGGAATTAAAATTTTTTTTATGGGGCCCCATGATTTCGATGTTCTCACTGTCTTTCTACATCCAGACAAGACTCTTTTGATAAATATATGTTGCTCAGTAATTCCATAAAAAACTAAGACAAGGTTAATAATGCAGAAAATTTGCTTTTTGTTCCATATTGAAAAAAGACCCTTATGTTTATGGTGTACTTACTTTGCCGTGCCGGAAAGGAGAACATAGAGTGAAGCAATATATTTTGTCTAAATGACTAAGTATTTTTTTTTCAATGAAAATGGTGTTTGGAGATGTTGAAAATCTTCTTCTGAGTCATGTAGAAGGAACCTTTTACTGACACAGCTATATGACTACATAAACAACAAAGCCTAAACTATTACTACTCTCATGGTCACTGGAACACATAATGAAACCCAGTTCACTCTCCTGAAACATCTGATGCTCCTGTATTAGATCAGCATTTCTTTGATGTTCTGGGTGACAGAATTCAAGTCACCTATGGGAAAAATGAAGAAGAAACCTCAATGAAAAATGATTCCAAAACTTGACGTGTAATGCGTGCCATATGTGCCGAGGAATGACAATACCAGCATTAACAGACTATGGGTAACTAGACAATCATCTTTGGCTATAAGAGATAAGAGAATCAAAGTCATTACAAATTTTGATTTACACAACTTCATAAAAAAATATTAGCCAACTGGTCGCCATTTTGAACTCTTTTAAAGGCAGGTAAGTGATTAACAAAACTCACTATACCCATTTGTCTTAGGCCTTCATCCCACTCTTTTTTCCAGTGCTGCTATAGCTCCTGCATCACCAATTTTCTAAGTACCGTATTTTTTGGATTACAAGACGCACTTTCCTTCCCAAAAATTTGGGAGGAAAATGAGGTGTGCCTCTTATAATTCAAATGAAGCTTACCAGGGGTAGTGGAGAGGGGTCGCAGGAGCAATGCAGTAGGCGCTGTGTTGTGCTGTGCTGTGCTGGGGCGCCGTCCTGAAACTGTTGGCGGTGCGGACTTCAAATAATGGCGCCCGGAGTCGGCACATGCACAGATAGAGCTCTCGGCTCAAGATCTCATCTGCACACGCGCTGCCTCCATTCCATTGATGTCCCAGTAGTAGACTTAAGCAATATGGTGTCCGGAAGTAACGCATGTGCAGGATGAGCTCTTGAGAAGAGAGTTACATCTGCGTATGTGCTCCAGGCGCCATTTCTTTGAAGCCCGCACTGTCAACAGTTTCTTGAAGTTGCCTGCCTCACTGTACCTGCTGCGAGCATCTGGGACACCTGGCGCAAATTCCACAGCATCGCCCTACTCCACCACCGCCCCTGCCTCCTGTGACCCCGCTTCACCATCGCTCCTGCCTCCTGTGACAAGGCTCCACCATCGCCCCTGCCTCCTGTGACCTCACTCCACCACCGCTGCTGCCTGCTCCTGGTAACACACCACCAGATTGTAAGACGGACTGACTCCTTTTTTTTTTTTTTACCTTTTTTTCTCTCTAAATTTGGGGTGTGTCTTATAATATGATGTGTCTTATAAAATGAAAAATATGGTATATATATTTCTAAAGGTGCTATTGACATTAAGTTCGCACCAGATGTCAGTAACAACCCATCCAATCCACACAGGCAAAGAAATAAAAACATAGATGTGCATAAATTATGTGTACTAATGAGAAATGACACAAGAAAAAAAAATATTAAACACACTTACTGAAATTTAATTACTGTGCAATAGCTGAAGAAAAAGACATGGACTACACAACCAAAAATCATCAGTTGATCTAGTGCTGCTAGGCAAAAATTTATATAACTGAACATGAGGATCTTAGTTTAACATTCTGATTAGACTGTATGAAGCCCACTGCCACGTCACGATGAACCTCTGAGTGAGTCCCTACATTATTTATGCCTTAAAGGTGTGGTAACGGCCCAGCCAGTTACCTGACCTGAATCCAATAAAAAAATGTATGGACGGGACTAAAACTCATAGAAGTTCATAGAAGGAGCACACGGGGCCTTCAGGATTTGAATGGACCAAAATCACACCTGAGCAATGCAGGAGGTTTTCTTGTGGACAACTCTTCTGATAATTATTTTCACTCCTTTGTCTAAAATCTTCTGGGAGCACCTGGTTTATTGTAAAATCATATTTTTTTCCACTCAGGATTATCTCCCAACAGTGCTCACAGGAACCTTCAGTAGTTTAGACATTCTTACGTAACCAATGCCTTCATTATGTTTTGCAACAAGAAGGTTGCAAAGGTCTTGAGACAGCTCAATGGTTTTACTCATCATGAGATGTTTATTGTGTGGCACTTTGATAATGAGTAGAGTTGAGCGCGGTTCGCGGTTCGAGGTTCTCCAGTTCTAGGCTCGAGTGATTTTGGGGCCTGTTCTAGATCAAACTAGAACTCGAGCTTTTTGCAAAAGCTCGATAGTTCTAGAAACGTTCGAGAACGGTTCTAGCAGCAAAAAAACAGCTAATTCCTAGCTGTCTTTCCGCTGTAATAGTGTAAGTCACTCTGTGACTCACACTATTATGAAATTTCAGTGTATAGTGTGCGGGAACAGCGCCTTCAGATCACTGCTGTTTGTATAATGGCGATCGCCTTTTTTTTTTTTTTCCTTGTCTTCCTTCCCTACGCGCGCGCGTGTAGTGGGGAGGGCCATTATGGCAGCCAATCCCAGACACACACACAGCTAAGTGGACTTTTAGCCAGAGAAGCAACGGCATGTGTGATAGGATGTCCATGTCACATGTCCCTGCATTATAAAACCGGACATTTTCCTCCAGGACGCCATTATCTGCCTTCTGCGTCCTTGGTGTCAGACATCACTGGCGCAGCTCCGTCCTGAGTCCTATCGCCGATACAGCTGTATGCGCTCCATACACAGCGCTGGACAACTTAGGGATAGCACTTTCTATCAGTCATTTAAGGGCTCGTACCGGCAGGGTCAGAGCCATAGGTGACAGGTCCTGAAAACAGACACAGCGTCTGTGTAGCTAAGGTCAGGGATTTCCTCGCTGCATTTCCCCATTAGGAGGGAATAGAAAGGCAGGCTTCCATTCCTCTACCCAGAGCCCCACAATCCTGGCACTGTACCCTCCTGTCCTCTGCACACTCCAACTCATTATAACTAAGCCATTATACTAGCAAACACACAGTGTACCTAGTGGCATCCTATACGTGGCTATTGGACTTTTGTGTAGTCACAGTAGTGCAAAGATATTTGCAGCACGTCTGCCTGCATTGCACACTCCAACTCATTATAACTAAGCCATTATACTAGCAAACACTGAGTGTACCTAGTGGCATCCTAAACGTGGCTATTAGACTTTTGTATAGTCACACTAGTGCAAAGATATTTGCAGCACGTCTGCCTGCATTGCACACTCCAACTCATTATAACTAAGCCATTATACTAGCAAACACTCAGTGTACCTAGTGGCATCCTAAACGTGGCTATTGGACTTCTGTATAGTCCCAGTAGTGCACAGATATTTGCAGCACCTCTGCCTGCATTGCACACTCAAACTCATTTGTTACTAAGCCATTATACTAGCAAACACTGAGGAAACTTAGTGGCATCCTAAAAGTGGCTGTTGGACTTCTGTATCGTCCCACTAGTGCACAGATATTTGCAGCACGTCTGCCTGCATTGCACACTCAAACTCATTGTTACTAATACATTATAATACCAAAAATTGAGTAAACTTAGTGGCATACAAGAAGTGGCTGTTGTACTCCATTAGTGCCCCACTGGTGCCAAGCTATGTGCAGCACCTCTGCATGACACCCTCCTGCTCTGTTTTTAATAAGCTATAATGATAGTAAAAAATACTGCCATTTAGTGGCATCATAGAACTGTCTGTTGTATTCCATTAGTGCCCCACTGGTGCCAAGCTATGTGCAGCACCTCTGCATTCTACCCTCATGCACATTTAGCTATGCTAATTTTATAGCAAACTCAGGGAATTCCTTGCTGCATTTGATCATTAGGAGGGATAGAAAATGAGGCTTCTTTTACTGTCCTGGTACCCACAGAACACGGCCACTGTACCCATCTGTCCACTTTTGCCACGCTATTTAATTTGCCCAAAGAGCTGACTCTTTTTCTGCCATCCTAAAATTGTCTGGAATACTAAGTTAGTGTTCCTTTGCTGCCAAGCAAGGTACAACACATGTGCATTCTACACTCCTTTCCATTTCTGGAATGCAATTATTAACTACAGGTAGTCCAGCCAATCTGTGACGAAGGTGCAGGTGTGGATATAATGTAGCCTGCATCCAATGATGGTTCTCTCGATGTCTGACAGCTCAACAATACCTTCTGTTTCCACTTCCAAAACAAGTGATGACCTGCCAATCACACTCCCTGTTGCGGGTAAAGGAGTGGAAGTTCAGTGTGAAAAACCATGTGTGACTGCTGTCCCCACAGTCACAGAGGATGAAGAGCACGCAGATGCACTTGATGGGGCAGGCGGTGGTTGCACAGGCACGCTAGGCCGCAGTGTAGCACAGTGAAATTCACATCGCGACTTATGCTTCATTTTAACTTGTGTACAGGGTGGGCTACCCAGTATGTAGCAAAACCAGGCAACAGGAAAAGGACTCTAGGCAGTTGGGTTGATAAATGATTGTTTAACTTTACCAAAACAAACAATAAGAACCATGCATACAATTTAAATAATTGAACAATCTATTCTGTTGCCTACTACCTGCTAATCCCTCTGTGTAGCAGTAATTGTGTGTTTGTGCAAATGTGTGTGTGTGTGTGTGTGTGTGTGTGCGAACACGACTTACCAGTGGCGCATCACAAAAGCTTCCAAGTTATCTACCTAACCATAGTCAAAACACATCACCCCCCCTGAATACCCTTGTTAGCTGAAGCCTCACAGATAATGCAGATGATAACAGTGTGAATGCAAACCACACAGCTCTGCAACACAGTCATGGAAATCTTGAAAAGCAACAGTCAATGAAAACATGTGTTGCTGTCCCTCTATGATTTCAACTGTACGTGACAATTTGACAGTGCAGAGGCAGCAAGTCTTATTGTCTATAAATAGTCGGCCTACCCAGAACAGATATGTGTTTTGCTAATAAAACAAAGTGTTGCGTGCCCGCATTATTGTCTGGGCACAGCCTACCGTACCCGGGTACTGTGATGTCCAGTTGCCAGAAATACAGACTTTACGCTCCTCTCACGGTAAACAGTATAGACAGCACCGTAAGAATGTTGGTCTGTGGCACAGGATGCTGCTCACTGACGTTACAGTGCTCATCATCAAAGTACAACACAACTCCCCTCACAATTGAACGAACTGTTTCCGCGGTGGCTCCTTGCTGTAACACACACCTTTAGCTTTTCCTTCTGTTCATAGACAGCATCTCCAAGTCCACACCCGAAGAGCAATTTTATATTGCTATAGTGACCAAAGGCAGATCCAAAAAAACAGCAGCCCCTTGTTTAGTCTGCAACAATGCATGCAATGAACGGCAAATAAGCATATTGCGTTGACAGTTGCTAAAGCTGAGCAATACACCTTCACGCTGTCAATTCATATTCATGTTATACTTCATGGAGGAAGTACTCAAAAGTGTGAGTTTTTGCCTTCTACTTACAGATTGTTGACAAATCTTACAGATTCCATGACTTGGGTGATCCTTTGCGATGTCCAAAAATTCACAGGCTAGGCAAGGCTTACAGCCCATGCGACCTGCATAGCCAACACGACTTCTGCTCAGAGTCAAAGTTGTGGTCCAGGATTCAGTTGTTGACGTGCTTCCAGTACTTTGTCTCTGGCCAGGAAGACGCAACGTAATCTCGTCGTCAGTAGCATCCTCCTCCACCTCCTCTGCTGACCTCATCGATTGGCTGACTTTGGTTTGACAGTAAGTGTGGTCTCCAACCTCATCAATAACCCTGTGTGTTTTCATTCCCCTCGTCCTGAGTCCCCCGAGAAAACCTCTTCCTGCCCTGACCGAATAGTAAAGTTGTCATTCCAATCAGGTATCTGTGCTCCTCATCATGTTCCCCATTGTCTCCACCAGGAGGATTGACTTTTTGGAAATGAGGGTGTAGATTAGGCTCGGCACCTTCTTCATCGGGGCCTGGATCCCACTCACAAAGCTTCTGGCCATCTGCGCAGATCATTTCCCCTGTCTCATGGAACTCACTACCTCAACACGTCAGATTATCTGCTACACCCGCAAGCTTCAAACTGAATCTGAAAACTCATCTGTTCAGAAATGACTATAACCTTCAATGACACCACCACCATACGTACTTGACGCTCAACCTACACCACTCCTACTGTCTCCTCCCAAAAATCCTTTAGAATGTAATCCCGCAAGGGCAGGGCCCTCTTCCCTCTGTACCAGTCTGTCTATAATTACTTGTATATGTATTCTGTATGTAACCCCCTTCTCATGTACAGCACCATGGAATCAATGGTGCTCTATAAATCAATAATAATAAAAATAATAATAACTTCCTTGTCTGTACTCATTGCAGCTTTGGAGCAGACCTCTGATTCCCAGGCTATAGTGCGACTGAACAGCTATGCAAACTCAACCATCTCTGTCACGCCATACTCAGCAGGGCTGGTGGAAACTTGAGAGCTGTTAGGAAGCAAGTGCGATTGGATTGACACCACAGAGGAATGGAGTATTTGGGATCTTGAAATTGGGGTGGAGGAGAGGCCACTTTATGGAGCACTTCAGATCCATTGAAGCAGCTGCTGTTTTGGCCTCATCTACATTTGTTAGCGATGGTCGTGTCTGTGAAAAAAGGGATCATATCAGATTATCCATGGGAAGAAGTACACCTGTTCTTTTGGATGGTATTTGTTGTTGCAAAACGGTGACGCCTTAAACGCAAGCAGCCTGCTGCGGTTTCAGTTGCGCCCAGGCATCAGCTGCCATTTAGGCCTGTGCCTCGGGTTGTCCAGCTGGCTGCTTTCTCCTCCACGTCTAAGTGTGGAGAGGCAGCTAGTGCGCATGCGTGTGCCGATTTACCCCAGCCACAGCCTAACTCCAGTGTTTCGCCTAGTGAGTATGCTCAGCCTGACTGTGCCATTCCTGAGGCTAAGTCTTCATTTCGGGCTACAGCGCATGCTCCCACACTTAGTGCGAAAAGCCTCTTTGCACAGGTACTTGCACTCCGTGCCGGGTCTAAGTCCTGTGCACAGGTACTTGCACTCCGTGCCGGGTCTAAGTCCTGTGTTGTGCCTAGACACCATGCTAAAGCTGATAGTCTTTTTTCAGAGACTGTATTTCATGCAACTGACCATGGTCAGGCACTTACTGCATCAGAAACTAGGTCCGGTAATGAACTCTTTGGCCCTGCCCCTGATGTGGGAGGCCCATTTAGACCACAGGGCATCAGGTGTCCTGACGATGTGGCCAGGCCACTCCCAAATGGCTTGCAGAGGCCCGCCCCTATGACTTGTCACCTCATTATTGATGGTCAGACGATGACTGGTAAGGTGTTTGGGTCATGACAGCCATGAGGTCATCATTGAAGTTGCGGTTCCAAATAGGACGCTAGTTATGCCACTCGTGACGTATCACTCTGCTTTTGTCTCCAGGAGGTGCATTGTGGTCCACCCTGGTTTGGGGCGGACCCAGGTTATAAAAGGGGCTGGAGACAACAAGGAGGTGCGCAGTCTTCTATTATGCTCCGAAAGAGCACACCTCCATGTGTTGAACCCATTGCGGCTTTAGGCCAGAGGTAGGCAGGGATAGGGTGTCGATGCAGGCCGCCACCACAGTTGGTAATGCAAAACGGTTAAGACCAGCTCCTGTCCTACAAGTCCTGCTTGTGCAGCCCAGTGGCATTAACAGGCCTGCTGCTGATGATGCGCCTGCTGTCCACAGGTGTGGCCCCAATGCACACGGTCAGCGTACTGAATGGCCCCTGTGATGTTAACAGGGAGTTCCTGGGCTGGGTGGGCGTGTGGACCCTGTGACGCTAACAGGGCTCCCAGTCTCAAGATCCGAGTGGCGTCTAACTTGGTTCAGGCTACTATTAGTTTCATAGCCACACAGCTCTGTATCCTCCACCTAACCTTCCAGTTGCCAACCTCTCCTTTTCCATCTGGGAGCACGGTGGACACTGACTGCTGATGGGGATATATACCTTTCTCTTTCTTTTCTTATTAATTTTCGTTACATAGCGGTAACATAGTATATACCACCTTATCCAAATCTGCCAGTCCCACCGTAACAGATGGTGTTTCTTCATCAAATGTTACTTTTGCTTAACCACCAATCCCACGGACCAAAACTTTTTTCCCCTTTCCAACACACCTGTTCCCCTTTCCACCAGCATCTGTCCTTTTTCAACTCATTTTGTACATGACCAAAAGTGCAACTCTGCAGGGACACCGTACTCAATGCCATCTCAGCACAGCAGCCAGCCCTCGGTCCCTCAGATGTGAACAAGTAAAAGAGTAAAAGACCATTTCCTCCTATCCATGACAAAGCGTTGAGATTCACTCTGTGCAGCACTGGTGTTTAGTGGAAAAGCAGATCGAAGATTGCGTACCACCTTCTGAAGATACTCCTGTACACGTGCGTCCCTTTCTATGGCAGGAATTATTTCGCCAAATTTTGTCTTGTACCGGGGATCTAACAGTGTGGCAACCCAGTAGTTAGCATTACTTCGAATTCGTACAATCCGAGGGTCATGTTGTAGGTAGTGCAGCAAGAAGGCGCTCATGTGTCTTGTGCATCCAGGAGGACCAAGTCCTTGGTGTGTTGGTGGCAGAGAGGTGAGAATTCTGCCTCCTTCCTCTGCCCTCTCCCCCCAACCTCGCACAACCGAAATGTGAGCAAGCTCTCACTCATCTGCTGAGTCTTCCATGCCCATCGCAAGTTCGTCCTCCATTTCTTCATGGCTCCTGCACCTTCCTCAACAATTTTTGCTGATACTATGCGCCCTTGTTAATCCCTATCCCCCACCATAACTGCTGCCTAGGTGCCGCTTACCGTATGGACCTTGTAGATCTTATTATCCCTTCTGCATATGACTCCTCCTGTACTTCCTCACCTTCCTCTTGGACCAATACCTGACTCCGAATAATGCTTACAGTGTGCTCCATCATGTAGATGACCAGAATTGTCACGCTGAGAATGGCATTGCCAGTGCTAAACATCTTCGTCGACATTTGTAAACTGTGTAGAAGGGTGCATAGGTCCTTGATCTGACACCACTCCAGCAGCGTGATCTGCACCACCTCTGGATCAAGTTAGCCCAGGGTATACGTCATACCGTATTTCAGCAGGGCTCTGCGGTGCTGCCACACACCCTGCAACATGTGCAGATTCCAATTCCTGCGTGTCGGAACATCGCATTTCCGGCGTTTAACCGCCAGACCCTAAGACTTCCGGAGCGATGAAAGTTGTTGAGCTGCTGGGTGCGAAGGATGAAAGTGAGCACATAGCAGCGTGCCCGCTGCACAAGGCCATGTAGGCCGGGATGGTATTTTAAAAATTGCTGGAGAATCAGATTCAACACATGAGCCATACAAGGCCCGTGTGTCACATTGCCCTGACGAAGGGCCGCAGACAGGTTTGCATCATTACCGCACACGGCTGTTAAGTCACCAACGTAGTCCACTCAATCAATTTGTACTCTGGTCCCAATGGGAAGACACCACACTCTTTTTTAGGCCCCTCCTGTCTGCAGACCACTGCCAGACAAAGCTATGAACCTCTTGTTACTGTTACCCCCACTTCAGTTTTAGGAGTTTGTGTGCTTGTTACCTGACTACGTTTCCTGCTTGCTGTTTATGTACCTCGTTGGCCGATCCGCATTTCACCTCTGCTTGTTTTCTGATTAAGTCCTGGCCATCCCATTCTGTTCCTCTTCCTCAATTAATGTTTTTGACCCTGCATGACTACTATTCTCTGGAACTGCAGCCTTCCACATGTATTGATCAACTTGGGCCCTGTGTAATTCCAAATCACTGTATAGGGGTTAAAGGGTTTCAGGGTTCTGGGTGTCCAGCTTGGTGAGTGGCTTGCCTCTAGCCTATCCTTTACAGCCCATCTGAGTGTGTCGATCCAGGCGGGCGTTACACCGTGCCCTCTGCAGAAGGCCATGTAGGCCGGGATAGTGTTTTAAAAATTGCTGGACAACCAGGTTCAACACGTGAGCCATACAAGGCACGTGTGTCACATTGCCCTGAAGAAGGGTCGCAGACTGGTTTGCATCATTGTCGCACCCGACCTTCCCTGACTGCTGGTTGAGTGGAGACAACCATTGATGAAACTCGGTCTCACTCTCCAGAGCTAACCGTCCACAATTCCTCAGCGGTGTCTCACATTTCCCCTACATTTCAAAGTAAACATTTGACCGCCTGATGGCCTTGAGCTCTGCTGCCAGCATAGTAAAGAGGTGTGTGGGATTCCTTGGGCGCAGTTACAAGGAAGGGTGGCCTGACCACACAGGGTTTGGGCCGAGGTGGAGGACCCACACGAGGTTGAGGAGGCAGAAGCAGTGGAGGAACTTGTACATACAGAGGAAGGATTGACACACAAGTCGTGGGGACGGCAAGACTTGTACAGCAAACCCTTCTCCATCTCTCACCATAGTTACCCAGTGCCCAGTCAGCAACATGTAACTCCCCTGTCCATGCTTACTGGTCCAAGTATCTGTGTTGAAATGCACCCTGTCACACACAGAGTTTCTCAAGGAAGCGGTGAGGTTGTGTGCGACCTACTGTGGTAGCGCGGGCACGCCTTTCTTGGAGAAGGAGTGACGACTGGCCATCGGCTCTTGGGGCACTGCAATGGGCATAAGGTCTCAAAAATCCTTGGTCTCAAAAGGGTGTAAAGGCAGCCTTTCTGTTGCCAACAAGTTGCAGATGATGAAACTCAACCTCTTAGGCATGTCATGCCCTTCGAAAATCATGTAAAACACAGCGAGGGGACTCCAACCACAGTCTCCCTCGTTGCCACTAATTGGGCCACACACACCCCACTTGACTGGCATCAGTTGACCCAATTTTCAAGATGAAAAAGATGCTTTGCATGAAGCACTCTCAAAAATACGCGTGCCTTTCCCGTCCCCTGGCTGACCCAGGGGAAGAAAAGTCCTCTGAGAGCCATGATTTGTTCATTTTGGTTCTTTTAGAAACACAGCGAAGGGACTCCAAGCACAGTCTCCCTCGTTGCCACTAATTGGGCCACACACACCCCACTTGACTGGCATCAGTTGACCCCCCTTTTGAAAAAGAAAAAGATGCTTTGCATGAAGCACTCTCAAAAATACGCGTGCCTTTCCCGTCCCCTGGCTGACCCAGGGGAAGAAAAGTCCTCTGAGAGCCATGATTTGTTCATTTTGGTTCTTTTAGAAACACAGCGAGGGGACTCCAACCACAGTCTCCCTCGTTGCCACTAATTGGGCCACACACACCCCACTTGACTGACATCAGTTGATGCCCCTTTTCAAAATGAAAAAGATGCTTTGCATGAAGCACTCTCAAAAATACGCGTGCCTTTCCCGTCCCCTGGCTGACCCAGGGGAAGAAAAGTCCTCTCAGAGCCATGACTTGTTCATCTTGGTTCTTTTAGAAACACAGCGAGGGGACTCCAAGCACAGTCTCCCTCGTTGCCACTAATTGGGCCACACACACCCCACTTGACTGGCATCAGTTGACCCAATTTTCAAGATGAAAAAGGTGCTTTGCATGAAGCACTCTCAAAAATACGCGTGCCTTTCCCGTCCCCTGGCTGACCCAGGGGAAGAAAAGTCCTCTGAGAGCCATGACTTGTTCATCTTGGTTCTTTTAGAAACACAGGGAGGGGACTCCAACCACAGTCTCCCTCGTTGCCACTAATTGGGCCACACACACCCCACTTGACTGGCATCAGTTGACCCCCCTTTTGAAAAAGAAAAAGATGCTTTGCATGAAGCACTCTCAAAAATACACGTGCCTTTCCCGTCCCCTGGCTGACCCAGGGGAAGAAAAGTCCTCTGAGAGCCATGTCCACATTGTCAGTGGACAGACGCGTGTGCTTATCTGCCAGCAGACCCCCAGCAGCACTGAAGACAGGTTCCGAGAGAACGCTGGCTGCAGGACACGACAAGATCCCCAAGGCGTACGTGGCAAGCTCAGGCAATTTATCCAGATTGGAAGCCTAAAATGAGCAGGGCTCAAGTTGCACAGTAATGGCATCGATGTTTCCTTGCATATACTCATATCTGTGTGTCCTCCTCTTTTTCCTTGTCCAGCTCTTTTGTTTTCGCATGAGTATATGTCCTTGTCACTTTCCCATGTGTTTGTGTTGTGTTGTGAGTTGTTTGTCACCTTTTGGACACCTTTGAGGGTGTTTTCTAGGTGTTTTTATGTGTTTGTGATTGCCTGCCATTGTTTCCTATGCAGTTCGAGTTCGGTTCGTCGAACGTTCGACGAACCGAACTCGAACGGGACCTCCGTTCGGCTAACCGACCTCGAGCCGAACCGGGACCGGTTCGCTCATCTCTAATAATGAGACACCTTTTTCTAAGACATCAGTTGAACCAGCTGATATTTTTCATTAAGTGGTAGGATTGCTTTCTATCTCCTGATATATTTCAGCTGGTTTCATGGCTTTTGCACCTCTTTTTCTGCATGTGTTCAATAATTTTTCACTGTGCAATTTCTCATTAGATTTGATTTTACTCCTGATCAGGCAGCGCAAGACAAAAAAGCCCTCTTTTTGTCAATCTCTTTTTTGTATTTCTCATTATTACACATAATTTAATTTATGGACACCTATGGTTTGATTTATTTGCCTGTGTGTGGATTGTATGGGTTGTTATCAACACCTGGAGAAAATTTCATGTCAATCTAATAGCACCTTTAGAGATATATTTACTTAGAAAATTGAAGATGTGATCAGTATTTATTTCCCCTGCTATATATACCAGGTTGAGGACATATATACCAGGATGGGCTCAGAATGGAGGACATATATACAAGGATGGGCACCAAATGGGGGACATATATATAAGAATGGGCCGAGGATGAGGAATATATGCACTGACAACAAAAGGTTAACAATTTTTTGAACTTTTGACTTTTAGGCGCCATACCTCACCATCCACTATAGCTTTGAACATGAGACTACCATCATTTCATAGACAATCATCTTGGCTATCTAGTGCATAAATGTGATTTGCAACTATTTAGCATATGCTTAGTTATGCAGATTCTTGTCATGTCAGTGCATTGGTACTGTCTTGCACCAGGTGGTGGAAAAATCTTTTTTTCATGTATACTACAAAAGACAACTTTTCTCATACTCAATAATAGCTGATTGCGTTATTAGGTTGATTCCCAAGTGAGAAGGCAAAAGGGAAGGAAAGGGAAACTCTGTGTCTTGGGAAGGTGGTGACGGTGACCACTGACTAAACCTACCACTGATCCCTGGCTTCCCTCACCACTCTAGATAGGTTCCGAACCTTTGCGCCAATACCTGCCCCTGGCTGACCCTGAAATATGCCCTAGGTAGGGAATGGATGGGATGAGCGCTTAGTCAACCCCACTAAAATAAAATGAACAGACATGGAAACACACAGGGGAAAGTAAACTAATAACTTATCTCAGGGAAAGAAACTGCAACAACAACAAAGTTTTTCCAGCTGAATACAAGCTGACTGCTTGCACTGAAGACTTGCTAAGAGTATTAGACTTATCATCAGCACAGAGTAAGGGGAAATGAGAGTATTTAAAGACACAAAGGGAATTGCTGAAGATTAACTGCTGAAAAGATGAGCAAATCCACAGGGTCTTAAAGAGAAAAGTATAAACCCCAAGCAGGGAAAAAGTGAAAGTCAGAGAGCAGGTTCTGTAGCCCAATGTTGCAACCTTTTATAACCAAAAACCTGTGACAGCAGACATGATGAAGATTTCACAGGAAAAGAAAAAAGCAGCATCATTCAGCTCATCGATAGCTGTCTACTGGATCGAAAAATTTAAGGAATTTTCAAGTTCGGTGGAAGAAGCCTGATGATATTGGGTCGTTTAACAGCCAAAGGCATTGGATACTTGACCAGGATCAATGCTGGTCTCAATGCTGATCTATATGTGAGTATCCTACAAGGCGAGTTACTTCGCGCACTCAAGTACTATGGTTATGAAAAGGACGATATAGGAGTGTTCTAGCAGCACAATGACCAGAAGCATATGTCGAGATTTGCAAAGAAATAGTTCAATGACAATGAAGTAGAGGTGCCGGATTGGCCCCCAAAATCCCCACACCTCAACCAAATGGAATACTTGTGGGTAGAGTTGAAGAAAAAGCTGTATACATACCCAAGTGAGTCAACCAGTTTTCATGAACATTGGGAAAGTGTAGAAGAGACCTGTGGTTAGATTTCAATCAAGAAATGCCTGAATCTGATTGAGAGCATGCCCAGAAGGATAATAAAAATTAACAAGATATTAAAAATTAAAATTTAGATTCTAAACAGTAACAATCAGTGACATGACAAGAATCTGCATAACTAGTTATATAGTAAATAATTGCAAATCAAATTTATGTATGAGATATCCAAGATGATTGTCTATAAAATTATGGTTGTTTCACGTTCGATCCCATAAAGGACAGTGAGATATGGAGCCTGAAAGTCAAACAATCAAAACATTGTTTGTTACCCTTTTGCTCATCAATGCTTACCACAATGGACCAGATATAAACCAGGATTGGGAACATATACCAGGATGAGGAAAATATACACCAGGATGGGAGACATATACAACAGAATACTCCCAGGATGAGGAGCAAACAGTATATATCAGGATGGGCCTCATATATACCAGGATTGGGACATATGTACCAGGATGTTGAATATATACACCACGTTGAGCCCAGAATGAGGAAGATATAGACTAGGATAGGCCAGATATATACCAGGATGGGGGGCATGTATACCAGGATGGGGAATATATGCACCAGGATGGGCCCAAGATGAGGACCATATAGACTAGGATAGGATAGGCCAGATACACACCAGGATGGGGAACATATATACCAGAATGGGCCCAGGATGGGGGACATTAGTACAGGATAGGGGACATTACTCCATAATGGGGGAAGGGGGCCACTCATATGATGTTATAGGATTTAGAACACTACAAGGGTCAATACATCTGATCAACATGCAAAGGCTGGGGGCCAGGTTCAAATTTTGTACCGGGGTCTATTGCTATTTTAGCTACGCCACTCTGCACCAGCCTAGTTTATCCATTGATGATAAAGAGCTAGTGAATCTATATGAAAAGAACATATAATATCTGAAAAAGGAAGACTCTATTGCTTATACATTACTTTTTTATACTGTATATCCCCTCTTAGTGCGCAGTAGGCTTGCATGAAAATGAGCTTCTCTCCATCTAAGATACAAAGCCTGCCTTCAGGTGGGGCTCAAATTCTTGGCTTCCTTTTCACAAGTATTTCATTGTAAACCAAAACTGACAGCCTGGACTAAAGTTATTTATCCTTCTGCCTGGACCGATGTCACATTTTTCTTAAGTATCCCTTTTTGTTGCTGCAGACATACGCCCTTGGTGTGTGCCTGCAGGCGTCCAGGCATACAGAGCAACATGCATTCAAATTAAGCAAAATTTGCAATTCAATGGGACCCTACTCTTCCACATCTTTTGATAGAGAGCTCAGAGAGCCTTCTTCTGAGGCATATTCTTAGAAAGTATTAGACAGGAAATTGATGCCAATTAAATGACTGAATGCTGTGTTAAAGATACTTCTTCATGATTAAAATAGTGTAAATTGTATCTTGTAGGAGGCTGTTTAAGCAGGATATGGGAAGACTCTTAGCTTTAAATTTAGATACAACAATACAAATGAACACAGAAAGCTTCAGAATGCTATCTTCTCATTATTTATACATAGTAGCTTTAAGGGGTTAGGCTGCCTATATGGGAAGAGGAAAATATTTCAGCTCACCTCTCTTCACTCTAGGATCCACCACCGATGCACGGAACGCCCTGGCCCGGGCGGAGAAACACAATCATGCAGAGGAAAAAATCCAGCATCAGAAGGAGAAAAAGTAGTAATAAAACTTGAACTTTATTGGATCCATTAAAAACAGGAAACAACACGCATCTCTCATTCTGGAGACACCAATTTATCCATGACTAAGACCGCAAGGTTGAAACGCGTAGGATAGTCCTGTGTTTCACTGTGTGTCCCCAGCTTCCATGCGTGTTGTTTCCTGTTTTTAATGGATCCAATAAAGTTCAAGTTTTATTACTACTTTTTCTCCTTCTGATGCTGGATTTTTTCCTCTGCATGATTAGGCTGCCTATACACATAGCCATCAGCTATCTTTTCCAGCTACTCCATTAACGTTCAATGGCCATCAGCTATCTTTCCCAACTTCTCCATACACATGAACGTTCATCAGTCATCAGCTATCTTTCTCTACTTCCCTATTCACATGAACGTTCATCGATCATCAGCTATCTTTCCCTACTTCGCCATACAAATGAACGTTCATCAGTCATCAGCTATCTTTCCCTACTTCCCCATACAAATGAACGTTCATCAGCCATCAGCTATCCTTCACTACTTCCCCACACACATGAATGTTCATCGGCCATCAGCTATCTTTCCCAACTTCCCCATACACATTAATGGTCATCGGTCATCAGCTATCTTTCCCAACTCCCCCACACACATGAATGTTCATCAACCATCAATAATCCTTCACTACTCACCCATACACTTGAATGTTAATCGGCGATCAGCTATCATTCCTTACTCCCCATACACATGAACATAAATCGATCACCATCTATCTGTCACGAGAGTGACACAAAAATGGGTGACTGGAAGGGAGCCCCTGAGCTGGCCCTCTAACTAATCATACTTTAGACTATCCCTCAACCCAGAGGTACGCTTAAAGGTAGTGAGGTCTGAGCCCCCAGTGTCTCCCTATCTCCTGTCCTTGACCCTGATGGTAAATCTCCCACTACAACCCACCACCCAAGAGGAAGGGCAAGGACAGACGTCAAAAATCCCACCAACAAATACTACCAGATATGGGTTAAAACAAAAACGCACACCTAAAACCAACACCAGGAAACTACAAAAGGTGTACAGGGAGTGGTAACAAAGGAAAGGAGAAAGTAACAAAACAGGCTACTAACACACACTCAAACAGCAACAGCAGTAGCAAAATCCACATCCTAACAGCTCCAGGACTAGCTCCTGAATGATATGAATAACTGGCACCCTCTGCTGAAAGGAGAGGGTTTTCATCCAGACCAGAAGTAGTACTCAGTGGAAACACCTGGGCAGGGTTAATGAGCTTGCTGTTAGCAAGGAGAACTGACAATAACCCTGCAGCTGCCAAAAGAAAGACAAACGTTTAATAAGTATGGCCTGAGATGATACATGAGAGTCCAACCCTGAACCTGTCACTAAGCTCAAAAAGAGAAGGCCGTGACATAAACGTTTTTTGGCCATCAGCTATCTTCCGCAACTCCCTCATACATGTGAAGGATCATTGACCATGAGCTCAATCTATCCCAACTCCCTTGGTCACATGAACATTCATTGACCTTAGCTTAATTTTTCACAACATCCTTGTGCACATTATTTTGCATCACCATCAGGTATCTCACCCAAATACTAAAATAACACAATTGTTTATTACGAACTACCCAAAACACATGAACATTCATCTGCCATAAGCTTAATCTTTCCCAAAAATCACAAATCATTAATTGAGTCCATTTTTAATACCTATTTATGGACAAAACAAGTTTAATTGGGTCGAAGTGTGTAAAATTACACAAAATAAAACAAAAATAGAGCAAAGCGTAGAATTGAACTAAAAAGTCAGCATCAAACTTAATATTTGAATACACAAAAATTAAAACCAATTCATTCAGTAATTTTTCCATTTACACAATTTAAAGTGTAACCATCATTTTTATTTTTATTTCATAAATCAATAGCACCCATGAAGATAAGCAATTTTGCAATTTATCTTATCACAGAAATGTGCTTCTTTCTCTGCCAGAATTGATGAATCACTATCAAAATTCTCAATTCTGAGGTAACATCTTTATTCAGTGAATGCTTTCTTATTACTGAGATACTAGATGGCAGTTGGTGCTGATGAGATTCTATATGGATAGAAGAGGGGCGGAGCTCTGCCGCTACTCCCTCCCTCTGTCAATAGCTCTTCCCTCTGCCTCTAGCTAGTCTCTCTGCCTCTAGCTCCGCTATTCTCCCATCATCATAGAATCTCATCAGAAACAAGATAGAAGAGGAGAAGACGCATAGCTCTGTCACTACCTCCTCCTTTCTCCTCTAGCTCCTCCCTCTGCCTCTAGCTCTATGCTCTGCCTCTAGCTCCTCCCTCTGACTCTAGCTCTTCCCTCAGCCTCTAGCTCTTTGCTCTGCCTCTAGCTCCTCCCTCTGCCTATAGCTCTTAACTCTGCCTATAGCTCTTCCCTCTGCCTATAGCTCCTCCCTCTGCCTATAGCTCCTCCCTCTGTCCATAGCACCTCCCTTTTCCTATAGCTCTTCCCTCTGCCTCTAGCTCCTCCCTCTGCCTGTAGCTCCTCCCACTGCCTATAGCTCCTCCTTCTGCCTCTAGTTCTCTCTGCCTCTAGCTCTTCTCTCTGCCTCTTGCTCTTCCCTCTGCCTCTTGCTCCTCCCTCTGCCTATAGCTCCTCCCTCTGCCTATAGCTCCTCCCTCTGCCTCTAGCTCTTCTCTCTGCCTATAGCTCCTCCCTCTGCCTGTAGCTCCTCCCTCTGTCTCTAGCTCTTATCTCTGCCTCTAGCTACTCCCTCTGCATCTAGCTCCTCCCTCTGCCTCTAGCTCCTCCCTCCTCCTGCAATCATAGACTCTCATCAGTAAAAACTTAGAATTATGATAATGACTGATCAATTCTGGCAGAAAGAAGCAGATTTCTCTGATAAGATATATTACAAACTTGTTTATTTACATGTGTGCTATTGATTTATGAAATAAAAATTAAACCAACGGTTATGCTTTAACAAGGGTTTTCTTTTTATAGGCCCACAAAAAGCATTCTTTGTGTTGCTGCAAATTCAGGACATTATGTTGTGTGCATTTGACATCAATATTGTATTATTTTTTGGTCGCCATCCAAGAGTAAGTAGGCTTTTATCGATAAAACAAAAAAAAAAAGTGCTATTAAGTAACTCTGGTTAGCGAGGGCCACAAAAATGTAGAAGGAAGTTAGGTTACGTTTGTAAGTAGAAACCTCAAACCACCACAAACCATCTCAGACTGCTGCCATACAAACCGCATCCTAACACAAGCGGAGTATATAGAATTGTGTTCATTCATTATGAAATACCCAATGATGTAATGTTTGTAAGATGTGAACATATAGATGTCTGGAAACTCGATCCATACTGCTTCCAGGAGACCACACAGACACCAGCATGAGGACTGTCAGTAAATTTACTGTGAGCAATAAATTACCAAATTCTCAGTCACATAATCAGGAACAAGGGAACGTCTTGTAAGGAAAAATTAGAACCTTGTCCAATGCTGCAATAATACATACCGAAGTGTCAGAGCACGACTTTGAGGCCTTTCATATTACGTTGTTGGGCAAAAAAAGACCATAATGTGTGGTGGAGCGTTATTTTTAAGTACTGTAATAAAATATGTTTTGACGTAGACAGAAACTGCTATGGGTAGGGGCAGCACTTGTGACGTAGGTTCCAAAAACAACTAAAGTGACGCTCAGTCAGTCCATCCTTCTAATATCTTGATACATTCCTTAATTTTTTTACTCACCCTTTATTTAATTTTGCTCTATATAGCCTACAACAATATCTACCATCTAGAAACCACCATCAAGTTGCTGTTGACAGATCTTATTCCTGCTGCACTGGTATTCCAGTCGTTATCCTGTACCCTCCTATTTAGGATGTTGACCAACACCCAAAAAGGCAGGGAAATAGTGCTGCAGCAATTTTGCAGCTAACGCATTGCTAGAGCTTTTTGGTTGTATCAAGTATATTAAATTAGTTTTTTTTTTTTAATTTATATATTTCATATTTTAACGTATTAAATTTAAAATAATATTTTGTTCTTATTTTCATAAATAAATTAAAAAAAATGACAACACATTCCCTTTAAAAGCATTCTGTCACATTTAAAGGGGGCTTTACATGCAACGACATCGCTAACGAGATGTTGTTGGGGTCACGGAATGCGTGATGCACATCCGGCCTCGTTAGTGATGTTGTTGCGTGTGAAACGTACGAACGACCGCTAACGATCAAAATTACTCACCATATCGTTGATCGTTGACACGTTGTTCTAATCCCAAATATCATTGCTGGTGCAGGACGCAGGTTGTTCGTCGTTCCTGAGGCAGCACACATCGCTACGTGTGACACCTCAGGAGCGAGGAACTACACCGTACCTGCGGCCGCCGGCAACGAGGTGGGCGTGTCTTTTTTTTGGCTGCTCTCCGCCCCTCCGCTTCTATTAGACTGCTGCCGTGTGAAGTCGCTGTGACGCCGCACGAACCGCCCTCTTATAAAGAGAATGCCAAGAGTGTGCAAAGCAGTAATCAATGCAAAAGGTGGCTACTTTGAAGAACCTAGAATATAAGACATATTTTCAGTTGTTTCACACTTTTTTGTTAAGTATTTCATTCCACATGTGTTAATTCATAGTTTTGATGCCTTCAATGTGAATCTACAATTTTCAGAGTCATGAAAATAAAGAATTGTTTAAAAGAACTGAAGTCCTCAGTGGTTGATACCTTTTAATGGCTAACTGAAAAGATGGTAATAATAGCAAGCTTTCGAGACTACTCAGGTCTCGTCATCAGGCATGGTATCATACCATGCCTGATGAAGAGACCTGAGCAGTCTGGAAAGCTTGCTATTATTACCATCTTTTCAGTTAGCTATTAAAAGGTATCAACCACTGAGGACTTCAGTTCTTTTAAACAAGTTTTTATCTCTAGTGGCTAACACGGTACAAAGATATATTTTACCTGTATGAAAATAAAGAAAACTCTTTGAATGAGAAGGTGTGTCCAAACTTTTGGTCTGTACTGTATATTGGCTACAAATTAAACTATCCCAAATGTACACACAGTACTTCTTTTGTAAGGAGAGTTTGGGATATTCATCCGATTAGGATATGAGTTTGATGTAAGATCTGACAATCTAAGTTCCCTCGCTGGAAAAGTTGCATCTGTTCCTTTCTCCATGTTGTTCCACTATGGAATTACCTACTGTAAATTCTATTAAGATATCAGTTGACGGTGACGTTTAGTTTTCCAGTGAACAGGGTTGTTTTTAAGTGTAGCTGACACTAGAAAATTAAGAAAGTTGTTTGTTATTTCCACAGCAAAGTTGAACTTTAACCTATAGGTCATTTAAGGGCAAATGCTTTGTCTTGTGGGACATCGAGCATCATTTACTTTCCATGAAATCAATTTGCATGGTTCCTGGGAGGTTTTTGCCGCCTTGGAGGAAGGGCTGCAATGTTTTTCAATGCATCTGCACCACTTGTTTTTAGATAAATGTTTTCGTAGTCGGAGAAACTACATAGAACAAATGCAAACGAGAGGTTAAAGTTCGGAAGTCTTTAAAATAAGGTTCTATAGAAGGCTATAAAGAGGGATACGGTAAAAATAATAATTTTATTTCTATAGAGCCAACATATTCCACAGCGTTTTACAATTCAGAGGGAGACATGTAGAAAGAAAAGAAGACATTACAGAGTAACACATAATTCATCAATTAGACAAGAGAAGTGAGGATCCAGCTCACAAGAGCTAACAATCTAAGAGGAAATAGGGGTGGCAGAAAAGGTAAAAAAGTGCTTATATTGTGTGATCCTGTAAGGTGTATAATAAACTAGCTGTAGTACCCTGCATTGCCCGGGATAGTAACTAAGTGTCTCACTCACTCTCCCTCTCTGTCTGCCTGTCTCTCTCTGTTTCTGTGTGTCTGTGCGTGTGTCTCTGTCTCTGTGTCTGTGTGTGTTTCTATGTGTGTCTGTGTTTCTATGTGTGTCTGTCTCTGTGTGTCTGTTTCTGTTTATCTCTGTCTCTGTGTGTCTCTGTCTGTGTCTCTGTCTCTGCGTGTCTCTGTCTCTGTATCGGTCTCTGTGTGTCTCTGTGTGTGCATCTCTGTGTGTGTCGTTGTGTCTGTAACAGTCTCTATCTCAGTATGTGCCTGTGTGTGGGTCTTTGTGTGTCTCTGTATCACTCTCTGTATGTCTCTGTCTGTTTATCTATTTCTATGTGTCTGTGTCTCTGTGTGTCTCTGTGTGTCTGTGTGTGTCTGTCTCTGTGTGTCTCTGTATCTGTATTTCTCTGTGTGTGTCTGTCTCTACCGATATCATATTACCTCACACATAAGTGACTCGCCCACCCCAGGCCCTTAGGTGACTCGGTGTCGGGCCAGACTCATCCAGGGTAGTCAGCAGTGGCGGGGCCCAACTCTGTGACCCTGATGGAGTCAATTAAAATGTGGTGCTATGGGGGTAGATGATAATAGAAGTTGTAGTTTATTAAATTTGTGACGCCACCTGTGGTAATTTGCAGCTATGAAGCCGCAGCTGCTGGAAGGGACCTCCATGGGCTGATGTTATGGCAGCAGAGGTGTTTCTTGCTCTCCACAGGTAGAGCGGGTACCCCGGGGCAACCTTTGGTGCTTGGTAAAGTCTATGTTGTCTATTGATGTGGTGCAGGATAAAGCAGACGACACACAGGGCTTGCAGTCAAGATGTTTACTCACTGTTTAGTTTTAATGCTGCAGCTGATCGGTTACCCACAGAGTGCCAGGATCCGCTGTCAATGACCTCCGCCGATTCCGGATAGTTCAAGGGTCAGTACCGGTGCACCCCTCTATGTGTCCTCTCTGGCTGTCTCTTTAGCGCCAAACTGTGCTAAGCTGTCTTGCGCCTCCACCACAGGGCCTCTACAAAGGTGGCTGACCTCAGTCGTATCTTGCTCCCCTTCACCGGTGATCTGTGGCGGGTAGTGGCCTTGGTCGCCTGCAACGATCTCCCAGGTCTTCGGTTTCACTAAAAGTAATGTCTTTCTTCTTTCATTTCCGGGACCGTCTCTGTATTGCAGCCAGATCCCTCCACCCGATCTTCTAGTGGAACAGGTCACAGGACAATTGCCCTTCCGTGTACCCTGGAATCCCTTCTATTGGTGTCACCTGGGCCTAGCAAGACCCCAGGATCTCCACCAGGAACCTCCTTCTGTCTCTGTCTTTCTGTCTGCTGTCCTCTCCTGACAGCCCACCTCCCCACTCCTCTACTCCTTCTCACTGACTGTGTCAACTTGAACTTACTGGTTCCCCTTTCTACTCCCTGACTCCTCCCACACTCCCTCTGGGTAGGCCCCACTCCTCACCATTGAGACAAATGGATGGGACTTACGGCCCCATGACCGGACCATCAATGGGGGTTACTGCCATTATCCTTGACCCGGTGTATGCCTACCAATAGGTGTGTGCAGGTTTTGTCTGTGAACCGGTAGATGACCCCCTTCTTACCCGGGATGGGATACCACACCTCTGGGTGAGGTGCAGTACCTCTGTGGCGACGGAAGCCTCAGGGGCGCCACATAAGCTTCTTATGCTAAGAATGCCCTTCATTGCCTTTAACAACCAATCACAGCTCTGATTAATGACCTGTAGCTCTCAGCTCCATTGACTTTAATGTAAGCAGGATTTTTAGCGAATAACTGTAAAGCGTTAAATTTTCCCCTCGAAATTAGCGGACATACACACACACACACACACACACACACTCAGATTTCTATATTAGATACGGGTATTCACTTAAAATTACATGAACCAGTCACCAGAGAAACTTTCTGTATATGTTACAAAAGTCACGATGTGCCATGTGTCTTGTTTCAGGCTCAGGGCAATTGTCTCTTTGCCTTCTGAGACAATGTTGTTTAACTACATATTTTTCCTTTGGCACGTGTTGAGTTAATGCCAGTTTGCGTTACAGCAGCAGGCTCCACAGTGGTTAACAGTTGTTCCCATTCATTACCACTTCCAGCCTGGATAAAAGCCCTCTTCTTCCAAAAGAGGGTGCCGGTTATTCAGCATTCATGCTGAAGCTAGGTCTGAAGGTGGAAGGACGTGTTCTGGGAGCTGCTGCTGTCGTCTGTTGTTTGGTTGAGTGGAACTTACCTGCTGTTTTGTAACCTTCCTCTATCCTTAGTTGTTCCTGTTCGCCGTTAGTAGTCCCCTGGTGTTGGTTGTAGTTGTGCATGTGTTTCTGTTGTACACCCTGTCTGACTTTATTTGTTGGTGGGGTCTGGAGGCTTCTGTCCTTGTCCGGCCTCTTGGGTGGTGAGTGTGGAAGGGCTTGAACCATCAGAGATAGAACAGGAGACAGGGAGAGGCTGGGAGCTAAGACCTCGCTACCTTCAAGCATACCTGTGGGTTGAAGGATAGCCTAGGGTAGCCCCTTTAGATTGAGGGTAAGCACCTGGGCCCCCCATCCAGGCACCCTCCCAATCGGTCACATAACATGACAGTATATGTTTAAATTCAAAGTGATACTGAGTTTATGGAGGGAATTAATGCACATGGGAACAGATGACTTAGGAAGGGAGAACAGAGATCAGATAGAGCAGTAAGGTATGTGCATACATGTCTTTATCAGTCAGGAAGCCTCCCGAACAACAAGAAAAACCCTCCAAAGAATGAACATATGCATTCCTATGGAACAGTGACGTACGTGCACATGTTCTGTCTTGGGAACGTCTTTTAATTGCACGAGGAATCGAAAGCATGACCAAGCGGTTAAAAGAAGTGACTATTCTTCAGCAATGTAGACCACTAACTGGAATAAAATAAGTAGTTTTTTTCCCCTTGGACTTTAAAAATGAAAGTTATTATCTACTTGGCTGTTCTGAGAAACAACAGTGTTTTCTGTTATACACCCCCATCTTCTCTGAATGTGTTGATTTGAACGAAGCTTATCGCCAAAAATAAAGGTGGAATGTAAATGAAAAAATAAGCAGCGTATTAAAAGATATTTACAGGATCTCCCCAATGACTTTCTGCCAAATTGGAAAACAGAAAGCAAAATAGCTATCTCCATGATAATTCGGGATTGCTCATAAACCGGCCTTGACTTCACTAGAAGACTTTCACAATGAATAGTATTTTCTTCTAATATTCTTATTGTTTCAGATTAGACCCTTCACGACAATACATTATCATTTTATTAAGTTTAAAAAATCTTATTATGCCTTTATTAAATTGGATATTAACATAATAGTGAAATAAATAAATAAACCTTGACATGTCCAGCTTTTGTGATGCTAATAGCATTTGTCCAGGCATATAATATTGATGACCTATGTGTTAAATAGGTTCTTAATATCAGATCAATGGGCGTCTGATGGCCTAAACCCCCATTGATCAGCAGTTATTACCTCTGCCCTCAATCGTATGTAAACATTACATAGCATAGGAGCTTATCTGCAGGTGTCACTGCAGCGCAACCAATTAACAAGCTTTATTGCACTTCCCATCATTGGTCTAGTGGTAGGCTTCTTGCTTAAGATATGAGCGGTTGTAGATTCAAATCTCAGGGAAAGCCCATGGACTCTGTATGGCTGCATCCAATTGCATAGTCCAATAGACCATGATGGCTATAAGCTTTCAATGGAGGTATAGTCCAGGTGACGTCTTTTACTTCCCAAGCTTTATTGCATGCGGATGATGCCTGTGCGCTGCTGTAACAATAAAGAAAAAAACTCAAAAACTTGGGGTCCTGCCTATGTTTGATAACCAGCACAGGTAAAACAGACAACTACTGGCTGAAGCCCTCAGCTGTCTGCTTTACTTTGGCTGGTTATCAAAAATAGAGGGAATCCCACATAGTGTTTTTAAATTATTAAAATAAATAAATAAAAAAAACGACATGGTCTCCACCCTGTTTTTTATAAGCAGCCAAGGTAAAGCAGACAGCTGGGGTCTAGTATTATCTGTAACGTCCGCCGGGACCACAGACACAGGGTGACAGCCATGGCCAGACTAGAGACAAGTCGCCCACTCTGCAGGATCTCGAGAACCCTGAAACCCTCTAACCCCTGTACAGGGATCTGAAATTACTACAGGGTGCAGGAGATCATTACCTATGGAAAGGCTGCAATCCAGCAAGGAATGGTTGTCAGCCAGGGTGAAAACCAGGAGGTACAAGAAAGGAGCAAAATCAGCAGGCAAAGAGTTGTCAGGAAATCAGGCTAAGGTCAAAACTGGGGATGGCGGCGAGGTACAAAAAAATCAGGCAGTAGAAAGGTCAATGAAAAGGCAGAGGTCAAAACACAGGGAATAATGGTATGAGAGCAAGGTGTGAACCAGCATTGCAGCAGCAATAATACTAAAGCTATATCTAGCAAAAAACAGCTGACCACTGAAGGTATAAAAAGGGTGTGGTGCCTTCCAATTGGCTGGAGCGTCAGCTGGAAGGCACACCACCACTGTTAGCCAGTGGTACTGCAAGTCCCAGCCATATCAAGCTTGGTGGGTGGGTGGAAACTGCGCCCACCAGAGCTACTGGTGCTGATTCCTCCCCTAATACCAGTAGCGCCTACTGTGGGAATACGACAGCGCCGGTTGACCAGAGCAGTAGTCGTCGGAGCAGTCTCTGGTGGAGACATGACATTATCAGGTTGGGAACACTCATGGTTATTTAATTCTGCCCAGCCTAAAACTTGCAGCCTGCAGCCACCCTAGAAGTGGCACATCCATTAGATGCGCCATGTCTGGTGCTTTGTCCAGCTCTTCTAAATTTCTTTGGTACAGTGGTAATCGGGGTAATAACTTTGAGGTTGATTTCAGCTGTGAATTAACAGTTGGCATCAAGATGAGGGGTCAGTAATAGAGAAACGTCTATTAGACACCCCAGTACTAACCCGGCAATTGTAGAGCTAAAAAACACACATAAAGAAATAGTTAATTTGAATAAAGACTCCCACACTCCCTTGTTCACCAATTTAGTAATTAAAAAGAAATTCTCGAAGTTCCAACATAATCCAATGGTGTAACATCCCATGACACCCATCGATCACGATGGAGCTTCATTCTGAGATATTCCGGGTTTGCCAGTGACCAGCAGTGACCTTTGGAGCCTAGTTCTGAGAACGATCTCAGAATGAAGCTCCATAGGGAGGTAAAAACCCTGACCCTTAACCTAAGTAAGTCTGAGCTCCCTGACATCCCTAGACATGTTCTCTCACCGTGTGCTGTGATTACAGTTCAATCCCTGTCTTTCACTGAACATAACCCTGCGTAGTGTGTAGGGCAGCGGGTACACTAGTCCCACTGTAGGTTAAAGACACTAGGGGGATAAGACAAACAGGGGTAAAAGATACAGCAATCATACAAATCCCACCAAACTACAGGAAGGAGTAAAGGAAATGGATAAGTGTGGCAAACTGAAAAGGGATTTAAGGTATGGAAAACACTACACAAAATTCCAAGCAGCAATCTCCGGCTACAGCTATGAGCCCTAAAATGACTTCTTAGTCCACAGGTCAGAAGTCCACACCAAGGGCAAGGTATAGCTAAGCTATCACTGGCAACTCCCTGAACTGAGAGCAGAGTATTTATAGCAGAGGTGAGTGAAATCTGAACAGCTGAGATAAGGCTTTTCATACTGAGTTAGGGGACAAAATGAACTGCTTAACCTTTGCAGCATCGGACCAATTAGAATCTGCACAGCTAGGAGAATCAACCCATGGAAGTGTGCGAGTAGTCATGCACTGCGCTCTCCTGATCCCTGAAATAGAGGGAATAACTCTCCATCATGATACTCTTATGACATTGAGCTTGTTAGGGTAAGGAAGAAGATAATATCTTCAGGCTTGCCAGATCTCGTAGTATGTGGTAATTCTCACGAGAATACACTGAAATAGACTTGTTGAGAGATTGTCACAGGTAGGCTAGGTTCGCTGGGAGACTTGAAACGGCCCTAAGACTGGGACCCCTGCGCTGACACTCAAACCAAAGATACACTTAAAGATAGTGAGGTGTGGGGGCGTGGCCAGCAGGCAGCATGAGCGGTCGCATCTGAGAGCAGCTCCGCAGTCCGACGCTGATATATACTATTAATCCTGCCGAAATTGGTGCCTAAATACACCTCTGGATTACCTGTGGTGCGGTGAGCATTCGGATCGGTACCATCAGTAGAGGTCGCAGCGCAGCGGCGGCTGAGAAGCTGAAGAAGTTTGCTCGGGACTCCCAGCAAGATGGCGCCGGCAAGCAGGCAGAGCGGGAATCCAGTGAGGCGGAGGAGGAGGAGAGCATGGAGGCCGGATCCAAGGAATCGCAGGAGCTAACCTTACAGCAGGTTACGTCGCAGTTACTTGCAGCGATCCAGGATTCAAAAGTGTCGCTGACGGGTAAAATCGAGGAGGTTAAGATTGATGTGGGTCTCCTCCGGCTGGACTTGCAAAATCTGAGAGAGCGGGTAAAGGAGACCGAGCAGCGGATCTCCACGCTGGAAGACGACGCAAGAGCGACGCCGGGCAGACTGTCCTCTCTGGAAAGCGCGGCAAACAACTGGGCGCAGAGGGCTGATGACCTGGAAAATCGCCTGCGTCGCAATAATTTAAGAATTCTGGGGATGCCGGAGAGGGCAAAAGGGAGCGACCCATGTAAGTTCATGGAAAAGTGGCTCTCCGAAACTTTCCCTGATGCGACGCTGTCAGCGGCATTCGCTATAGAAAGAGCTCACCGGGTACCGGCCAGACCTCCTCCTCCGGGAGCGCAGCCTAGACCTCTCCTGGCCCGACTGTTGAGCAGCAGAGATAGAGATGCGATCCTTGGTGCGGCGCGGCGCAAGGGCCCGATTTTACACAACAACGCCACGATATTGATCTTCCCTGATTTCTCTGCTTCGCTCCAGAAAACGAGGGCATCCTTCATTCAGGTGAAAAAACGGCTCAGAGAGCATCAAATTGCTTACTCCATGATCTTCCCAGCCCGTCTTAGAGTGGTTCATCAAGAGCGATCCCTGTTCTTTACTTCTCCTGCGGAAGCGGATGACTGGATCAACACATTGAAGAGGAAGCGCTGATGCGTCACGGTCATGGGCGCTGCCTGGAGGGTCGCGGTTGTGATGGCGTCGCGGTTCTGATTCACTTATCTCATCCTCTTTGGAGCAAGGTCGGTGATGCGACTCCAATCCTTGGGACGTTGTGTTTGAAATTACTGTTGAGATCACTTCAGGATCATCCTATGCAGGTACTCGGCGTCCCTCGATTCTGAAGGCGCGAAAGATTCTTGTTTCTTTCATCCCTCCTGGCATGTGAGTGGAGCGGGACCGCAATTGCGTTCGCGTCCTGATCTTATGGTCCCTGTTAGTTGAGAAGTTGATGATCTCATCTGGAGACGCTGGTGCGCCTGTGGCCTTCCCGGAGGCATGAGAGTTTCCGGATGTGTCCATTATTGGTTTTCCATTGAACCGGCCTCCGGATTTGGCCCTCGTCGTAGGCGGGTGGCTTGGGGCCGCGCCTGCGTTTGGGATGGCTGCGGCGTTCTCCGGGATCATTGCTTAGCCCAGTCTGCGCTCCGGATTACTCGTCGCTGATGGGGCCGGACCGAGATGACACCAAACGGGACATGGGTCAGACCGCTGTTGCGACGCCCTGAACTCCTTCAGGCGATCTTGTTTTATCCTATACTTTTTTGGATCCAAATTGGAACTCTACTTTGGGCTCGCAGTATTGGCAATGCACTTCAGTTCATAATGTTGAATTTTGCTCTTTTAGTGCGATATTAAGTTTCTAAGGTTACCAGATGTCATCCTACAGTCTAAGATTACCTGCCAATCCTTCTTCTATCTCCTTCACACTCCCACCTCTTCCCCCCCTCTAACCCCCTATCAGCTTAATTCCTCATCCCCCTTCACTTCGCCCCCCTACTTCCTCATTGTTCTTTCTCTTTCCCCTCAGTCTCCCCACTTTTTCTCCATCTCATATCTCTATATTCCTTCTCTTGCCCCCGCTTTATCTCCTATTCTAATTTCTCCCCTTTTCTCTTTCTCTCTTCTACCCTATTTCTCTTTCTTCCTCCTTACCTCCCTCTTCTCCCCCTTTTTTTTTTTCTCTCTCCTCTTTTGCTCTCTCTCTATCCTCTTCTCTCTCTCTCTCTCTCTTACTTCTCTCCCATCTACTCTTGGTCCCTTCACTTATGCACGATAAAAGGCTATGCTGCAGGGTAATTCATTTATTGGACTGCAGGAGAAGCTCAAGTCCTTGTTTGAGGACACCCCCATACCAAGTACACCATCTAGCCACGTTGGTTCACCCTAGTCGTTGCTAGGGAAAATCTTTCCTGGTCGCACTACTGGACCAGTTCTTGTCGGTTGTGTGTGCGCAACCGATAATTTGTATTTAAGGGTACGTTTACCCAAGTTCTACTGTAGGTTAAGTTTTGGACATTTTTCTAGCAATTCAGCAAGTGGCATCTTTCAATGGCTTTAAGCTTGATGACATGGAATGTTAGAGGACTGGGCACATCCAGGAAACGGGCGGCAGTATTTGCTCATATCAAAAGATCCAAAGCTCAGATTGTGTGTTTACAAGAGACCCATTTATTGTTGGACACCACTAGAGTGCTTCAAAAGCCTTGGGTTCAATGGTCAGCTCACTCTGTTCATTCCACATATTCTAGGGGAGTATCGGTACTAGTCCACAAAGCACTGCGGTGGGACCCGGGTAAGATTTTAAAGGATACTGATGGGAGGTATGTGTTTATCCAGGCTCACATCGATGGGGTTATGATAGTGATCTTAGCCATATACATCCCCCCTGCAATGGGAATCTCGATTCTATATGAGGCGGCTAAGTTTGCCTCACAATTCCCACAAGCCTTGGTGCTCTGCATGGGGGACTTCAATTTGATTAATAACACGGGACTGGACAGATTCAACACCCGACAGGTCCTGATCTCCCCCACGATACAAACTAGATTGAGTATATTCTTACAGGAAGTGGGATGGCATGATATGTGGCGGTTTTTTAACCCAGCACTGAGAGAATATACATGTTATACTCCAGGGAAAAACTCATTATCTCGAATTGATTACATCTGTGGAAATGAAAGAGTCTGTGCCCATATACAATCGGTCTGTCATTTGCCCAGATCAGTGTCAGATCACTCTCCGGTATTTGTAGGCATTAAATGGGAAGGATGTAAATCTCATAAATTGTCAAGGAAAATTAACCCTTGGTGGCTGTCACTCTTTGGTGCCAATGACAGGATTCCTGATCAGCTTAGGGCATACACGGAAATGAACTCCGTGGAAGAGAATCACTCGGCCTATTGGGACGCGCTTAAGGCGTATCTGAGGGGATGCTGTCACTCCTCTATCTCCTATCACAAGAAACAGGCGGCCAGAGAGGAGGAGGAACTGGCCACCCAAAATAGAGTGCTTGAACATAGATTCACCTCGGACCCCTCTGAGGAAAACAGATCTCAGTGGCTTCAGGCTGGGAGGAAATATCTGTTGTATTTGCAAGATAAGGCTAAGAGACATGTATTCTTCACGAGCCAGAGGTATTTTGAGCAAGGGAACCAATCCAGTAGCTTACTAGCGTTCTTCGTGCGTCAATCAAATAGCCCACCTGCGGTCCTTAAGATCAGAGACCCTCGTGGCGAATCAATTACTTCCGTCAATGGTATATTGGAGGTATTTTTGGACTTCTATAGGAACCTGTATGAGTCCAGGCTGACCGTGTCAAGGGAGGAGATTGTTGAGTACTTACGAGATCTGGAGTTTCCCAGGTTGACTTTGGCTCAGAGATCGGACTTGGATGAGCCCATTAGTATGGAGGAGATGGTGGAGGCGATGAAGACCCTCAATAAGGGTAAGGCGTCTGGGCCAGACGGACTCCCGATTGAGATCTTTGACAAATATCGTGGGGAGCTGGCCCCAGCCCTCCTGGAAACGGTTGAGGCTTCGTTCCGCAAGGGACGGTTGCCTGATTCCTTTTATAAGGCAACCATTGTCCTGCTATTGAAACCAGATAAGGACCCATTGGATTGTGGCTCGTACAGACCGATCTCTTTGTTAAACTCTGATTATAAAATTCTTACCAAAATTCTAGCAACTAGACTCAATAAAGTGATCTCCTCTATAGTACATGAGGATCAGTCGGGATTCATCCCGGGTAGGAGTACCTCGGATAATCTGAGGAGAGCGCAGGTGGTCTTACAGATGGGCACCAAGTTAGAGGAGGATTGGGCTCTGGTCTCCCTGGATGCGGCCAAAGCCTTCGATTCTATAGCATGGCCATACCTGCTGGAGGTGCTGCGGGCATTTGGTTTCGGCAACGAATTTATCAGATGGATTGAGATCATATATAAAGCTCCATCTGCTAACATTCAGGTGGGTGGCGGTGTGTCGGAAACGTTCCCTTTGGGGAGGGGAACCAGACAGGGATGTCCCCTATCCACTCTCCTGTTCGCTCTTGCCATGGAACCGCAGGCGGTGCGCATTCGAGCGGACCCAGTCTAACGGGGGGTGAGACATAGTAAGGGAGATGAACGGTTATCTTTGTACGCAGACGACTTGTTACTGTTTGCATCTGATCCGGATTCCTCCATTCCTAGAGCCGTGCAATTGATTGATCGATTTGGGGAGTTCTCCGGTCTGTCAATAAACTGGTCAAAATCGTACCTCCTCTTTCTGTCTCGGAACAGAGAGGATCTGGTGCACGACCACATATGCAGGGTTCCAGTGGTGGATCATTTTAAATATCTCGGAATTATACTGGCGGGAAGCCCTGCGGAGATGATAGCGAGAAATATATCCCCCTTACTATCATACTTCGGGGAGAAATTTAATAGATGGAGCCAACTCCCGCTATCAGTGGCGGGAAGGATTAACCTCCTTGAAATGATAGTGCAACCAAAGTGTCTCTATATTACCCAGCATGTATTTGTACAGATTCCTCGCTCTTTCTTCCGGTCCCTGGAATCTTTAATGATTACCTTTGTCTGGGGCACGTCCAGATCAAGGGTCCAATTGGCCAAATTACAAAGACCCAAGGATATGGGGGGTATGGCCCTTCCTGATCTTTATATTTACTATCTGGCCGGACAATTGAAATATTTGGGTCCATGGACACTCCACCGGGTTGGGGGTTCTCCGGAGGGACTTCTGGCAGAGTTCACAGGTGTGGATCTCCTGTGGCCGTTACTGACGGATCACAGGAGGGCCCCTGAGGGTCGTGTCCTCCCGATGCACAAATTGGGGGCCAGGATCTGGAAAGAGGCTAAAGCCGTATTTGGATTTCATGATGTACCAACTGAAACGCCCATATGGGATAACTTGGACCTTCCTCATTTTTGTGGGTTGCCGGGGTTTGGTTAATGGAGGAATCGCGGAATAATCTCCCTGGGATCACTGGTCCGGAATGGTGAACTCCGCCCCTTTGCACAACTGCGGTCAGAATTCGACTTGACGGAATCTCATGGGTTTCAGTATCTCCAGATTAGGCACGCCTTTCGAGCTCAGTTCTCTGGCCGTGGGGTTAGATTCTCTTCCTTCCCAGTCATTGGAATTATTAGCATTAAGGAATAACGTTTGGAACTCCATTCTATGTCTGAACTGGGTGCAAAAAACCTAAAAAACATCACTATGGGGAGATAAGGTATGCACACCAGTGACTATGGAAGGGGAATACATGGAATAGCAGAAACTGCTGTGTGAATACTGACATGAAAAATTCAATAGCTGTTTGTAAGAATGAAATGTGAAAATTTTCACATTTCATTCTTACAAACAGCTATTGAATTTTTCATGTCAGTATTCACACAGCAGTTTCTGCTATTCCATGTATTCCCCTTCCATAGTCACTGGTGTGCATACCTTAGCTCCCCATATTGGAATTATTAGATCACAGGGCCCTGGTGGTCTTATTTCTAAACTATACTCCTCCCTCATCCGGGCCAAGGCTATGAATAATCCTCTTTCTGTCCGTGAGAGGTGGAGTGCCAGGATCCCTGAAATTGATGACGTAGTGTGGGACGACATTGTCGAATCCCACACGTTGGTCTCTCCTGCTGTTAACAATAGACTGATCCAATTATATATAATACACCAAAGTTATATTACTCCCCAGATGTGTACAGAAAGGACCTGGCTCGACCACTAATATCAATAGGTGCTTCTTCATATGTATAAAAAATTCAGTCCTTGAAGAAAACCTTCGGGTTGAAACGTCGGACAAAAAATATATAAAAATAAAGATGTATTTTTGAGCACCATTTTGGATTTCTCTCATATAATTCTTCTAGTGTGCCGGAGTATATTTGCTATTTTATTATATTACTCCCCAGAGACTGAACAAAATGAAAAAGCTGAATAGTTCGGTGGGGATGGGCTGTCCGAGATGCGGGAGAGATGGTGCTGATTTTTGGCACATGATATGGGACTGCCGAGTCATTCTCTCCTATTGGGGTGAGATTGTAATGACTCTTTCCGCCATACTTCAAAAAGCGGTTGCTATGTGCCCAGTCCTGTGTCTATTTGGGGTGGTAGATGTACACTCCTGGTCCCAAGATGAGAATTTATTAATAAAAAAGGTCCTTTTTCTGGCCCGGAAGGGCATTATACTAAATTGGATGAGCACTCATCCCCCAACTAGAGCCTCTTGGATCGCATTGGTAAATGCTATAATCCCGTCTGAACAATTTGTTTATAAGACAAGAGGCTCTTCAACTAAATTTGACAAAATTTGGGGTAGATGGATGAGGTCGCCCTTGACTGGCGGATCTCCTGGTTCTCTTGCTGATAACCTACAATCGGTATTACCGCAATAATAGCCAGTAGTGCCCCGGTAGGCAGAGAAGAGACACATGTGATTCATGATACACTATATCAGGGATACCACAAGTTCCCCGAAACTTGAGTTGCACTCTCCTTGATAATATGGGTTTCTTGCCTTAAGATGGATGTGTCCCGCGAGCTAACACCTTTGCTATGTTTGATGCTTTATGGATATGCTGAAAGTAATGGACGCTGAATTGATTGTTGTTGCTATATTCTCCTGATGACCAACCAGTTTACATGTACTCTGTTTTACTGTACAATTTGCTGATTTATTCTTCAATGTAATGTTTTACTTAACTTTCAATAAAACGAGTTTAAAAAAAAAAGATAGTGAGGTGTATGTCAGTATGTCCATGTCTTCTATTCACACCCTGAACTAACTGTGGCGCCCTGGACAAGCCAGGTCGTCACAGAACAACACTAACACACCCCACACTCCCGGTCAGGCACACCAAAGTCAGACAAAAACCCTTGTTGCCTCCCTCCAGGGGCTGATGTTCACACCAGGGGGTGGGCCAGGCGGTTGGTCTCACCCACCGAGGAGTGCACAGTCCTGGAGGCGGGAAAAGTAGAGGAGTTGAGTTTTGGAAGTGAAAGTGGAAGGAGGGAAGTAGCAGTTGAGCAGACAGAAAGTGGTCCGGGTGTGTGGCCCGGACGGATCAGCAAGGTTGGCAGACGGTGGTGACCGTCTGCAGGAGTGGCCTATTGGAGCTTGCCTTGCCGTGAATTTGCCAAATCCGTTAGCGAAGGGAACCTCCTGGGTTTCCCAGCAGCCAAGTCCCGACAGAAGGCAACAGTCCAACTGAGAGAGGGAAACATAGTCGCCGCCAAGGCTAAAGTTCCCAGGGCCAGAGCCTGCGGGCAAAAGGGGCTCCTTCAGCACCCATCCAAGCTGGGGAGCGGGTTACCGGTGGGAACCCATCGGAACCGTACACACTACACAGGTGCAGGGAAAGGTAGTCACCATCAACCTGCCGGGAGGAGAAACACCGCAGCCGTCTGTGGGACCCGTCCATCCAGCCGTTTGTTTTACCGAAGACTCTGTGTACATCATTGGCTGAGTGAGTACCACCGTGCCGTACGGCACAGTGCTGCCCCTGCGACCCTGCACCTCACCAGGCCCCGTAACCCGCCTACCATCCATCCCTACCCCATCACCGGGCCCCAGGACAACCAACCCCCTACCCACGGAGGGGAGAACTAACATCCAGGCTGCTCCCTGTCATCCCTCCTGGGATCCCACGTCCAGAGCAGCGGTGGTGTCACCAATCTCACCACAACCGTGGGTGGCGTCACGGACAATACCAAACCCCCACAATCAAATTTCCCTTTTCACTCAGGGGCGAGGAATGCCGCTCGAGTCCCCGGGATCCGGCCCACCGCTCGAGCCACCACCGAGCAGCAGCAGCAGCAGCCGGACCCGAGCAGTGGGAGAGCGCAGCGTCCCCTCCTCCGCCCGCGACATAACCAACCCCGAGGTGGGCAGGACACACAGAGATAATCCCCCTCCCAAAAAGACAAGGACAGGGGGAAGAACTGAAATTCTTTCACTCTGCAAACAACCACAAAGGTAAGACAATAATGGCACTGGGGGAAATTAAATATAAGTGAGGAAGTAACGCAGACCAAGGGACACTTCCACACCACACTAGCAACAGATTTCAGGTCACTAAAGAGGATCACCAAGGGCACCGGATATTTGCAAGTGTACGAGCAGATGCTGTCTTCGGCGATTTCCTAACAAACTCCCCAGCTTTAAATAGGGAGAGACCAGCTGTGGATGGTAATCAGCAACCTGACTCTTAGAAGAGTTGGACACTGCTCAGGGAAGGATTAATTCCTACATAGCTGGGAGCAGTGGACACAACTCAGCCGACGTCCAGAAGAGCTGAGCATTAAAGAGAAACCAGGTTGCCTATCGATCTCTGCAATGTGAACAGGGTCTGACGTCGTTGCTGTAACCCTCGAGTGCAGATCCAGACAGAGGTGTGACCAAGCTACTTTTTTTTAACATGCAGCTATTTACTCTGCTATTTGCTATTATGTAAATGAAAATCCCTAAATTTATGCATATATTCCTAAGGGGTATACATAAACAAGCACACCAGAACTCTTTGGAGACTGTTGAAAATCATACGTCTGTGTGATTCTTTGTGCTCACTGGTCATTAACTGATTCTTAGTTGGAGTTAGAACTGCTCTAACAATCTGTTACTTTCACTAGTTTCCTTACATCTTTCAAGGTACGTTTTAGATTTAATAAATCTGTAAAATGCTGTTTGAGGCCAAATTCAAAACATCTGTGCGTGAAATAGACAACACATGCATGGAACATGGATGGCCTTTGTATGCTGTCCATTCACATGATAGACTCATTCATTAAAATCTGTGAGTCTGAACCGTGAATTGAAGCAAACTTGGACATGTACCATTTTTTTGTTGACCACTAGTCTGCAACAAAGGCAAATGTGTAAAAAACCCCATAGACTAAACTGAGTCCATGAAAATAGAATAATACATATAGATGAAAAATGGATGTGCAAATGATCCCTTGCTCTTGAAACTTGGAAATAAAGAAATCTTTTGAGAGATTCCCCATGATGTGTACAAATCACAACTTCTCTTTAACAAAAGGATAAAAAAAATCTCTTTCAGAAGCTTTGCTATAGGGTGACACATTTGTTTTTGTTTCTAAGGAGCCAATGCCCAAATATGAGGGGCTGCTGATGTCTTTGGCTTTACCCAGAAAGAAACAAGATAAGATGATGAAACTTTACATTTATTCCACATACTCTCCACTGATGTCAACACACTTCTTACATCGGTGGTCCAAGTTCTGTAAGCCTAGCAAAAAGAAAGATTTCAGTTGTGTCTCAAACCAGGCATCCGTAGCAGCCATTGCATCAGAAATGGTGTGAAATTTGGTACCCTTGAGGTGTTTCTTCAGGTTTAGAAACAGATGATAGTCGGAGGGAGCTAGATCTGGTGAATAAGGTGGGTGGTTAACCAGCTGGAAGCCCAGCTCTGCCAGTTTTGCCGTGTTCGATTGTGCAGTGTGAGCAGAGGCGTTGTCTTGCAGGAACAAGATTCCTTTGGACAGCTTTTGACCTTCAGAGCTGCCTTCAATTAGTCCAAAAGTTCAATGTAATACTTTGCATTGATGGTGGAACCCTTTTGAAGGTAGTCCACTAGCAGCACGCCCTCCTTATCCCAGAACATTGGACGAGGAGAACCACTGTGCTTCCACTCTTTTGACTGCTCCTTGTTTTCTGGGTCATACAAATAAATCCAGGTCTCATCCATAGTGACCAGTCGATCCAGGAGGTTCTTATCAGTCTGGAAACGCTGACAAATGGATGGGAAGTTTTCACTTGCATGCTGCGCTGATCTGTTGTTAAACATTTGGGAACCCACTTTGCAGATAGCTTTCTCATGTCCAAATGTTCATAGATAATGACACAAACACATTCACGGGAAATCCCCATGATGTCTGCTATTGCTTTAGATGAAATTCGTGGATTCTCCAGTATGAGGTTGTGCACAGCATCGACAGTCTCCAGAACAACGACCATTCTCGGTAATCCAGGACGTTCCTCATCCTTGGTGCTGAAGTAGCCCGTTTTAAATTTGGCAACCCAGTTCTTAACTGTGGAATATGATGGACATTGATGCCCCAATGTCTGCGACATATCACTATGAATATCCTTCATGGACTTTCCCTGCAGAAACAAGAATTTTATCCTTCCTCTGCTCTCAGCTGCTGTGAATATCGCATTAGACGCCGTCAGTTTGTTTTCCCGCGTGCGTAGAACACTGTTGCCGTAAGCAACAAACACAAAATTTTGAAAACATATATTAGACAAATAAGGCTTTCATGTGATGTAACATTCGTTACCATAGAAACAAAAAAGATCACAAAGGCAAAGACTTATCAGCAGCGCTTCATATTATGTTCAAGGAGAAAACAGAATAGAGCATATTACAAAAGAATATGGACAACAGTAGACCATTCGTAATAAATAAAGCTTTAAACCTTTAACTCTTTTTTTTTATAACATCAGCTTCCAGTATAAAGGCATAAAATCCTATTTCTACCTTTATAAGAAATAAAACTAAACAAATAGAATAATGCTAAAACTACTATATCTCATGTTGAGATGTTCTCGATAATAACCACCAGAAATGCCGACATCTGTTGAATTTATTACGCAGCAGAGAACAACTGTAAATACATTGGTGTATATTGATTTATTGGATGCTGAAAACAGATTTCATGGAGGTTTAAATATTAGAACTCCGAGTCCCCAAAAAATATGTGTTCCTAGAAAAAGTCCCAAATTATCCTGTGTTTTAGATAATATAAAACAGCTTGAAATGCAAATATATGTCACACATCGGAACAGTGGTAGTTTAGAGACACAGCATATTAGAATGTATCATCATGTAATGTATAAAGATTTTTAACCCCTTCCCAACCAAGTGATTTTCTTTTTTTTGCGCTTTCGTTTTTTCCTCCCCCAATTCCAAAATACATGCCTTCTTTATTTTTCCATCGACAGCCGTGTGAGGGCTTGATTTTTACGGAATGAGTAGTACTTTTCAATGAGTGTGGTGAAATAGCTAAAAAAAAAGTGCAATTCTGCAACTGTTTTTTGTTTTTTTTTTAATTTACAGAGTTCATTTTCCAGTAAAAATGACCCAGCAATATCATTCTCCAAGTCAGTAAAATTAGGCACATGCAAAACATACAGTATATAGTTTTTATTTTATTTAAGTAAGGAAAAAAATGAGAAATGTAAAAAGATTTTTTTTTTTTTGCTTGTGTTGCCATTTTTCAAGAGCTATAACACAACAGCCATAACATTTCTCAAGACTCATCTTCCCCATGCTGTTCCCATCCTATTTGAATGCTGTTTCCATCCATTTCAGCAATTTTCCTGCCTCCCCAGCCCTCTTGTTAGGGTCTTTTGGAAAAATATTTGCGTTTCCCATTGACTTTGATTACACTCGGTATTCGAGTCGAACCCGTCCGTATGTCCAACCTGCTTGATTCGAGTACTGAGAACTTGAGCATTTTAGGGTCACTCATCACTAGAGCCAACACTTTGGCTATGACTGTATGTGATAGCCCACGTACTTACCACCACTGTACAAGATATGATGATCTGTTAGATATCATAGCTGCAGAGCATTATGGGAGGCCTGTGTGACAATGCAAAATAATGTTGGCCTGCTGTTTATGCTTTAAAATGATGTATGTAAGTTATTTTTCTTTCTTTTTGCAAACTACGTATCAAATCTCAAAGTATCTGAAATCATGTGAAACCGCCTTTTTCAGGAAATTCGAAACTCCTGCGCATGCCATGGTGACACGTCCCTGCTCCCGCACATGCGCGGTATCCGATGATGGTCCGGTCGCCTGCTCAGGGGGACTCTGACACGTGCGCATGTGTCGCGGACGGGGGACAGATCACAACCGGGGGGACGCTCGAGGCACTCGGATCCAGGCGATGGTTGTGGGTAGTTGATGGTTGTGGGTAGGGGAGGTGTAGTCCCGGGGCCCAGAGCATGGTGAGGGATTGCAGGGAGCAGGAAACTCACAGTTCGGTTGTCGTGGTGCTGGATGAGCTGCTGATGATTTGCATGGTCAGTAACCACACACCCAGTCTGTATTGTAAATCAAATTACCAATGGACGGTCACCTTTGGCAGGTGTCTTCGGGTCCCACACCCAGATATACACCCAGTGGCCCTTTTCTTCCACAGTCTCAGTCTGTCTCTTTCTTGTCTGGACTAGTACGTTTGAACGGCCTCCGGACCGGATCCCCTCTCTCGGCACCGGCGGGCTACAACCCTGTCCCGGTCGGCCTCAAGTTCCCCGCTACCGGATCTCCGTGCCTGTGGCCCTCACTGCCACCTAGTCTCGTAGTCCAGGGCTCCAACCTCGGCTACCAACCTCTCCAGGGAGCTCCAAATCCCTCCTGTCAGCTCTTCACTGACTACAGCTCAAACTGAAACTAAACTCTGCTCTGTCACTTTCTAAGCTCTTTTGATCCCTCCCATTTTCCTGGGGAGGGGGTGAGTACGGTCTGATTGGCTGGTGTATATCTGTGTGGGGACTGTGTTGGTGCCAAGGAGGAGAATGGCCTGCACTTTGGTGGATTTGTGCAGGCTCTGTGACAACCTGGTTTTGCCAGGGCGTCACACATGCGCCGTCTTAGTGACAGGTGGAACCACTTACCGTGTTCCAGCAGCTTCGGGGGACTATAAAATCTGCTGCACACTGTGCAGCTATTACTCCTCCCCCTGATGAAGCGATGGTCACGGTGGCTACTTTACTTTGAAAGACGCAAAACATATGTAGGGGTTGTGATCCAGTGGTGGCAGCATCTAGTTCCCTTGAAGCTTTAGGTTGTGGGTATGTATTTGGGACTAATATGCTACTTTGTGCTGGTGGATATCATTGCTATTTAACCCTATCCACTATTTATTTCATGAATCTTAGATTTAAATAGGCACTTGCTGCTATTAGTAGACTTTTCTTTACTGGCCTAACAGGAGTTTCCACACTTATAGTCACCTGTTGTCGTCATTATTGGTCGCATTTTTTAACATAAGTTTGTCTTTACCACTGTTTCTGTCTCAATAACACATTTTTGTATTTGACACTATATACTCCTGCTTCTCCTGATTTGTTTACATATCTTTGGAGTTAATTTGCCCTTCACTGGTCTTCCCTTTATAATATGGAATCACCAGTGTAAATTGATGGTATGGCTAATTCAGGTATTTGTATCTACTGTCTAAAAATGCCTGATCAATGACATTCAAAGATCCAATTATACATTTTTTGTGACTTTTCTAAGATTTCTATTTTCCAGAGAAAAAAAGTTCTAACTCTTTCTTCCATTCATATGATGTGACGTGAGGACTCGGAGGGCTGGAGACTCTGCCAGAACAGTTGTTTTAATTACAAAATGCATTTGGAGAGCAGGGAACTGCCTTTTAACAGTAAAGCTTCCAAAAAAGTGTTTGGGAGGTGCCCTTTGCTACTATACCCATGATTCATATTAATATAACTTCCATTCAGTGTTTCCCAAAGAAAAGAGTTGATAAAGCCTCCACTTGTCTAGCGTCGACTCTACTTTATTCATTTCCTCCAAGTGATATGGGACCATTGTTCCTAAAAGGGTGTATTTCAAAAGGCCAAAAAAATGTTAAAAGAAAAAGCAATATTTATCTTACCAGTCCCCTACTGACCTCCTCCAATTCTTTCCAGTTGTAGTGATGATGAACCATCCCAGGATATGTGACCGCTGCAGCCAAACGTCTGTGGCAACAGTGACCCACCAAATTCAGTGATTGGCTTCTGTGGTTATGTGTCCCCGCAAGGATCAACGACATGACTGTAAGCAGAGCCTGATGGGGAACCGGGCAACATGGAAATAAGTGAGGTGAATAAAAAATAATATTGCATCCTGTGACATGTCAGTTCTGTTCTTTTTAAATGTCCAAGAGTTACTCTCATCCACTGTTCAAACTGGATATTCGCCAAAGTAATAATGACCAAATATGCCAAATTTATAACCTCCACAACTGTATCATTCAATAAGTCGTAAGATCAGTGTAACACTGGCAACCCTGCAGAGATGCCAACTTACTGCCCCAGCCATGTCCCGTTCTCCCCTACTGCTGTGTGGCGTCCCACGTGCTCTCCTGCCTCCCTCCCCTTCTGGGCCCTGTACATGCTGTACAGAGTTCCCGGGAGTGCATGTAAGACGCGCAAGCGCACTGGCCTTCCTCTTAAAGTGCTGGAGTGCCATTTCTCAGAAATGCCTCTTAACCTATGGCTGAGAGGTGCTGTGTATTTAAGGTATCCTCCCATTAGGGAAGGTGCCCGTGCAACACTCCTAGTTAGTCAGTGTTCTAGTCTTCTACCTGACTAGTTCTCAGGTCCTGAGCTCTTGTTCTGGTATCCCTGTGTCTGTCTCCAGTACCTGCCTTCCCATACCTGTCTATCCCTGCTGTGCCCAACACTTCTGTCCATACCCACCTTTCCAGCATGCCTCAGTCCTCCAGTCTATACCTGAGTTCATCACCTGCCCTGGGGGTCAGCTGCCCCAGTCCCGGTCACTGCCCTGGGAGTGGTACCTGGCGTACGTCTTGTGGTGGGCGCTTAGTTGAACCCCTTGCACTAAAGGATAAGCCTTGGTCCCCCTATGTGGTCCAGTGGGTCCACTATTCCCGCTCTCTGGCTCTACACTGGCCATGAGCATTACAATCAGAAAAACGTCAATGAACTGCATTTCAAATAATAATGACTTTTTCCCCTTTTTTTTATTTCTCACTTATTTTTCTTTTTTTACTCTGTTCACCTTTATTCATAATGAGCACCCGCTTATGTAAAATATCTATACATTGGGTGAATCAATGGGAGATCTTTACATCTATGGCCAGTGTAATGCTGAACGTAAGTTGGAAATTACTTAGTCATTTTTAATGACCCATCTGTTCCTGAGCTCTGAGTACTGTTTTCAGTAAGCAATCAGTATTTCATTATTTTTTATTATTGTAAGGAACCAATTGTACTTAATGTGATGTGAGTAGCTTTGACTTTATAAGTTTCTCAATGTACCATGCTGCTCTGTGTGAAAATATAAAAGTCTTAAAAAGACTCACATCCCTTCAGATGTCATAGTGAGGGGTTCCAGCTTTAAACTTTATTTTGGAAACCAACACAGTTGTTCTTATGAGGTGAGATGAAGATGGGGAAATATAGCGCTGTATAAAGCCAAGCTCGGACTGGCCCACTGAAGCACAGGTAAATTCCCCGGTAGGCCCTCTTTTGGAGGAAGCTCCCAAATATGATCTGTATTTGGCCTAATACATTTGATTCACTATACACAGACCCAAAGCATCTCATCATTCATTGTGTAAACTATCCAGTGTTATACTGTATAAAAACAGAGGTAAACTTGTAAATGAGGGCAACGTAATATTTGCCTGTAGCTGAACAGTGGGCCCATGGAGTCAATGTTATTGGTGGAACCTTATCTCTCCTGTACAACACTGTATACAGCATATCATTATTTTTAGCCATGAATTATAACTGCAATTCCAATATGGTGACTGATAGCACTACTGAGTGATATGACTATTGACGTAGAGGTACTGTATACCCAAAAGTGATTTAAAACACATAAATATCAAAGGCTAGGGCTTATACCTAAAAACTCTTGCACTGTAAATGGTACATTTATCATCCTTTATTTCCAGTTTGGTTTGGCAGCCAATCCACTTTCTATTAGTCCTGTTTCACACGTCAGTGATTCTGGTACGTTTGTGCTTTTTTTTTTAAACGTACCAGAATCACTGACATACGCAGACCCATTATAATCAATGGGTCTGCTCACACATCAGTGATTTTTCACTGCACTTGTCTCCGTGCGGTGTACCCGCGTGTCCGTGATTGCGGCACGGAGACATGTCCATTTTTTTCTGGCATCACTGATGTCCCACGGACCACGCAGTGGTGTGATCCGTGAAACACGTGCCAGAAAAAAAACGTGCTTTTAAAATAAAAATCATTTTTACTCACCCGGCTCCAGCGATGTCCTCTGCAGCCCGTGCAGCCTGCTGCTTCTGAGCCGGCTCATTACTGTCGCGCATATTCATGATGCACGACACAGCCGACCCGGAAGCAGCTGCTGCGGGGGTCAGTGCCGGCCGGATGCTGTACCGCGGGAGCGATCAGCACCATGGAGAGCAGGAGCGCGCACAGGTGAGTTGATCTCTAAGTGCAATCACGGGCCACGGAGAACGGAGCCCGGATTGCACTTAGACAACCCACGTGTGCCGTGATTCACGGCACACGGAGGGACATGTGCGTGTTTTACACGCCAGTGAAAAACATCAGTGTTTTTCACTGACGTGTGAAACGGGCCTTATGGGAAGACACTAAAGAAAAGACAAGAACAGTAGGGTTTTGTCTACGAGTAAAGCAGCATTGCACTGAGTGCTCAAATTGAGGACTTTATGTAACTGTGAGCGAAATACTCTACTTCAGTGTTTCTCAACTCCAGTCCTCAAGACCCACCAACAGATCATGTTTTCAGGTTTTCCTCAATCAGGTTTTCAGGCTTTTATTAACATTGCACAGGTGATGGAATTATTCCTTGTCTAATATTGAGGAAAACCTGAAAACATGATCTGTTGATGGGTCTTGAGGACTGGAGTTGAGAAACACTGCTCTACTTCAATGCCCTTGGAACTCCAAATTAATAAGATTTGTTTTACAAATGCTTGGAGAAAACAATTCAGCACAGCCAAGAGAGGCTGGTTTATTACATGATGTGATCAGTTTATATAGTACCCCACACAAAGAAATTACCAAGCACCAATAAGAGCCGCAGGGATGTGTGCAGAAATGTGAAACTTCCCCACCCATCAGTGTAAGCTGAACCCTATGACATAATTCCTGTATAAGACAAGATGGTTTCTATAGAACACAAAATGGCTTGTATTGTCTCACATAACCACAACCTAGGAGTATGCTCAAACGTATGGCTGCTATGGTCCCTCAGATAGCAGAAATGGATGTCATGAAAACAAGGGTTAAATATCCGCGCTGCCAATGGTCCAAATGTACAGAATGTGAGGAGGCCAAGCCAGAGAAATATAATCCAAGTAGTATGCATTTCGAAGTATAAAAAGTCTTCTTCAGGACAAAAATACTATAACTGAGTTGCTGTAGTTTTTGTCATGCAGTTTTATACTTCGTAACGCGTAGACACAAAGTACTTGGATTATACTTATCTGGCTTGTCCTTTTCATGTCCTGTGCCTGATATTTAACCCTTCTTTTCCTGATTGGAAAAAGCTGTGATTCCAGTGATACAGACGGAAAGACCCAATCCAGAGATATTGCAAAACTTCACGATTATTTACAACGGATAAAAATGTTACATGGATGTAGTTAAAAGGTTTATTGGTCCCTTCCACACAGTGGTTAAACCTACGCATTTTGGCTTTCATGGCATAACTCACGGTATACCAATACGTTTTTATTCATTGTGAATAAACCTGAAGTTGGACAATATCCTTGGATTAGGTCTTTCCATCTGTATCGCTGGATTCACAGAGAACTCCACCCAAAGTTGTCAAACCAGAACAAATGGAGAAGAGCAGTCTGATGGAGGTGAGCTGACTATGGATGTTTCAGTTTTCTCTGCCAGACATCCACTTTCTACCATGGGCAGTAGAAAAACGAAAATCCTTTTGGTCTCTTTTAGCTTTGACGATATAACTGGAATCTTTGTAAGATTGTAATTTTCATTCAATTGTTTTTGTGGGACCTAAAGTGGTAGGTAAACCAGTAAAGTAATTCTAGCTGTTTTCTGGAATTTTTGCTTATAGCTAAATATGTTACAGACACAATAATCACTATCTTTTGAAGAAGTATTCCTGAAATTTCCATCCACTTTTAAGTTGTAAATGATGATGGTAGCATCAGTTCCGGGACCATTACCAATCACTAGAATGGGGAACACTGGTCAACCATACATTCCAGAAGCAATGGGTAGAAGTTTTACTCGGGTGTTTCCATCAGTGCCACATATTTTGATTAGAGGATTAGGGGGTGGCTGTCTCGGAGGTTGGACCACCACCAATCTAGAAATTATCATTTTCCGCAATGGAAAAACTGCCATTTTTTTTTATCTTACTTTCAATCCCACATAGCTCTCCAGATTGCTGCACTACCCTATATCTTATCCTCTATCTTTGTCTACCACCGTATTCATGCTTTATGTTATGACAATAATATAATATAAAATTGCACCATAATCCAAATATCTCACTCCCATTTCCAAGATTTCTCTTGTGCTACACCTCTTCTCGAGAATACCTTACTCGGAAAAATTACATGACTTCTCAACATGCACAATTTTAAAAATATTCTAAAACCTATCTTTCAGGAAGGTCTATTGAATTTCCTAATTTGACTTTTTTCCTTTTACTCCAGTCTTTTCTACATTTTTTCTTTTCTACATTTTTCCTCAGAAGAACTCGTTCCTTTTGTTTAACACTACCCCTGTTGTATCCTACTGAATTTTATATCTGCATATACACCAATACTGTGTGGATAACAGGCTCATGCAACTTTGAGGCAGCAAACTTGATAATTTCAACTGTATCACTTAAGACAACAGGTATACTTGAACAGAAGTAGGGAATGATTACTTATGACAATTTACAGACACCAGTGTCTATTTGTAGACATTTGGAATGGCCTGCTGGCACTCTCCTCAGCAGCACCTTCTTCTCACTGCAACAATCTCTCCCACAACAGCTTAGAAAACATTTACAGCATCTTTTTGCCCCTCCTGTGCAGCTATCTCCTAACCTATGCTGGACAATGTACTCTTTCTGCACAGGAAGGAGCTTCTTGGCTACCCTCTACTGTGGCATATTTCACCCTTCTAATGTAGTACACTCTAAAGCAGATGACTTAGAGGTACTTTACACGCTGCGACATCGCTAGCGATTGCTAGCAATGTCGAGTGCGATAGCTCCCGCCCCGTCGCTCGTGCGACATTTGGTGCTCGCTGCCGTAGCGAACATTATCGCTACGGCAGCGTCACACGCACATACCTGGTCAGCGATGTTGCTGTGACCACCAAACAATCCCTCAAGGGGGAGGTGCGTTCGGCGTCATAGCAATGTCACTGTGGCGTCACTAAGCGGCGGGCCAATAGAAGCGGAGGGGGAACATGCCGCCCACCTCCTTCCTTCCTCATTGCCGGTGGACGCAGTAAAGGAGATGTTCGTCGCTCCCGCGGTGTCACACATAGTGATGTGTGATGCCGCAGGAACGATGAACAACATCTTACCGGTGGCTGCAGCGATATTAAGGAAATGAGCGATGTGTCAATGATCACCGTTTTGGAACGATTTTGCGATCGTTGATGGTTGCTCATTAGTGTTACACGCTGCGATGTCGCTACCGGCGCCGGATGTGTGTCACTAATGACGTGACCCCGACGATATATCGGCAGCGATGTCGCAGCGTGTAAAGTACCCCTTAGTCTATTCCACCAGGTATACACGACACAATGCCACACACTCTCACAAGTGATCACAAAGGCCAAACACATGTGACTACACATTCACAGCAATGGTGTTGAAAGCTGAGCAATGCGATTTAATGCAACCGATTCATGGCATTTTGTACATAAGACTAAAGAGGCTGATCTAATTTTTTTTGCCTTTATTATTCTGTGTAGATGTCATAAATAGAAGATCAATACATTTGTGAATAATAAATCGATTAAGTTGTTACTTCTGGCAAGGTATACAACCTCCTGACGTATTTCATGTGACAACAGAGTCAGTATCATCTGAAACACAAATGCCATCAAAATTAGAACAAAAGATCTCCAAGATTATATAAATCCTACATTACAAAATATGGAGTCAGAAATTAGATGAGTATATATTCAGATAGTATGCAGCTGTCCCAAATATCCTCGTATTGTGGTCAGAAAAGACGACCCCATATACAATGTAAGGAGAGGGTCCACGGAGTCACTGCAATGTATATATTAACAACTGCAGAACAAATTCTATATCAGTGACCAAGTATGTAGTATACATTTAGATAATGAGATCCTGCTTACCTATTGTTTCAATGGGATAGGATGAGATGATCATGGGCCTTAAGGATTTCGTGACACACATCCGGCATCGTTGCCGACGTTGCGTATGACACCAACGAACGGCCGTTAACGATGGAAAATACTCACCTCCTCGTCCATCGTTGACACGTCGTTCCTTTTCCAAAAATCATTGATTGTTGAGGACGCAGGTTGTTCGGCGTTCCCGAAGCAGCACACATCGCTATGTGTGACACCTCGGGAACGACGAACTACAGCTTACCTGCGGCCGCCGCCAATGCGGAAGGAAGGAGGTGGGCGGGATGTTATTCCTGCTCATCTCCGCCCCTCCGCTTCAATTGGGCGGCCACTTAGTGACGCCGCTGTGATGCCGCATGAACCACCCCCTTAGAAAGGAGGCGGTTTGCCGGCAATAGTGACGTCGCTAAGCAGGTAAGTCCGTGTGATGGGTCCGAGCGATGTTGTGCGCCACGGGCAGCAATTTGCCTGTGACGCACAACCGACGGGGGCAGGTACGCTCGCTAGTGATATCGCTGTGTGTAATAGGGCCTTTAGATGCATGTTTCACGTGGGCTTCTTCAGGGAGCCAAAATACACCATGCGGAGGCAGTGAATGTGATTATGATGATCGAAAGCTAGCACATGCGCATCACCATCACTGCTCCGTAGTGTATCATTTCCCTCTATCATGGTAAAGAGGTGGGTCAAGGGAAATCCCCTGTAACTTCTCTAGCACCCAACCGCGCCACTACCGATACATGGAGTATGTGACCCGTGGCACATTAATCAGACACCATCTTATCGAAGTCATAAAACTCACATAAAGTACAGCGCACCTCCATGTGAATTAGGCACCATATTAATGGGGGTAATAGATACATAAATCAATCAAATGCCATCTCATTAACGGGCAAGTCCCTTATATATAATACTGTATGTTGGACTCCTCATGCATGCTGGGTTCCATAAACCTTAAGATAGATGTTACATATATTATGGGCAATATGAAATAAAGTGCAGGTGAAGAGATATAAAAGGAATGATATGATCATTCATTGTATGGGTAAGTGAATAAATTATTCACTTACCAATACAATGAAACACAAATTTATAGGAAAATCTGAGTGGAGCTTCCGATCTATTTATGGATATCAGGTCCAAATTAGCTTGATAGACTATGAAGATGTGGTGCAATAAAAGTTTAATTCTTGGATGGGCCAGGGTTTTTGTGGGTGTATCTTCTTTGTCTTTGTCTTCTATTGGTACATTTATACACCCTTTCCTGTGTACTCCCTCTATATGTGTTATTTTTCATGGTGCCCACCTAAGCCTCTTTGTCTATAAATTGCTAAAACAAGATGCATGGTGGACATTTTGGTAAAACATAAAAAAAAAAACTAACACTCCATGGCTCACCTCTCTAGCTGCAACATTGGTGTCATGTGATGTTCTGCTCTGCATTCATTAGGTGTCATGGCACAGCGTCAGACTCTATGCACACTGCAGAGTCTGACAGGCAACCTGATTTCTCCTAGTGGTTTAGCCAGAGTCAGACATCAGCTCTTTTATGTTCACTTGTTATCAGTCCAGCAGGAGTTAATTTCTGCTGACTTGTGAACTGCTGCTAGGAGCTCTGGTTGCTAATGACCACTGACATGTGCCTCCACCCTTTATAAGGTGAGGGTTCTGGTTCCTCATTGCAGATTATAACGCCAGCAATTCCGGTCTTTAGTGTGTGATCCAGTTTCTGGTGATCTGTAGTATGATCTTGTGTGGTGTGGAAATATCCCTGTTAGTTTATTTCCTCCCGGTATCTTATTTCTTCCTGTGAATGTGTTGTCTCTCCCCTGTGTCTGGTTGCAATTTGTATGTGTTTTGGTTCTCTCCTGTGTGGAGTTTGTTACTTTGGTCCCAGGGGTGGGGGAGAGGAGACGGGGTGTTAGACTATGGACAGGAATTAGGGTCATGCTGGCGGTCCAGACTTTGCTACCATCGAGCGTACCTCTGGGATAAGAGACAACGCAGGGTCCCCAGTCTGAAGGCCAATCTAGGTGCCCCTGCTCAGTTACTCATCATTTTTGTGACAACTGGTTAAAGTTTTAAATGATATGCAATTCTATTTCTATTTGGCACTGAACTGTAATGTCTTCTAAACAATGGATGATTTTTTTTTAACAAAAGGGAAATTGTGGAATGTCAATTTTTTTTAAAACTACTTTCAAGGTTACAGAATGCAACAGGGTTTAAACGGACAATTAATCTGGAGTTAACAAGTCCTTGAGTCATCTATTAGACAATGTATACTTAAAAAGAAAAAAAATACCCTAATGAAAACCATTTTGACCGCAGTCCTTTGTTCATTGCAAACCATTTGCTGCCCCTGTTGTCACTATCATCCTTAGCAATTCCTAGAATTTGCAAACCATGCTAAAAAGATGACGTTGCAGTATCCTTGCTTTATTCAGGCAACGCCTATTTTTAACATAATTGTAAGGGTGTGGAGGAAATTAGGTCATTTTGTCATAATAAAGAAGATAAAAAAGAAAATCGTTGTAATGACAAAGTGGGGGGAAACACTTAACGAGGAAAAAGGAGGTGGTATATATGCCTGACGCCGCTTCTGTCGGTCACTGATATGCCTATCCCATGCTATTAATCTTCTAATGTAGGGATTGTATTCCACAATTCTTGTCTGTTAAGTACTATTCTTTATTCCGAGAGACTGCAAATGTAAACCTGGCTCAGCGAAGAATATTACATTACTGGATTATCACCAAATTGATAAGCTTTGTCCACGTCATTTGCTAAGACGGTTTTCACTAATGTGAATTAAGGGTACAAACTATGAGGGTGTGATGTGAAGACTGGAATTAAGGAGACTGCTCACGGTAGTAAAGTTACTCTTTCTTACTGATGTTTATTACCTTAATTTACAGCTTGTTATTAACTGCCAACTCAAATCAGAGCTTCCATAGCCAGATTTTCTACACGCAGGTCCAAAGGGTCAGGCAGAGACCTGAGGCAAAAGAGTGCAAAGTAGTTCAGGGTCAAACTCAGAGGAGCTATGAAGGGGATAATCAGCAAAGATTTGGTTTCAGGAACTTGGTGTTTAAAAAAAAAAAAGACAAACAACAAATTCAAATTAAAAAGGTAATGATTATCAAGACACAAGTGTCCCATGGTGTCAGACGTAGGTTTTTACTAACAACGTCGACTGTCATGGTGGTGTAGGCATCTGTTCAGATTGCTGGTACTGACACTCCACCTGAGAACTTCACTGATGTCTGTGATCGGCACAGGCAGACTTGGGTGTTGGCCAATAGATTGGTAGCTCATCGAATCCTAGAATCATAGAATGGTAGAGTTGGAAGGGACCTCAAGGGCCATCGGACTCAACCCCCTCTGAATGCAGGTTTTCTTAAATCACCCCAGGTTTATGTTTATGCCATTTCCGCTTGAAGATTTCACTTGATGGAGAGCTCACCATCTCCTGTGGCAGCTTGTTCCTCTCTCTGACTGCCCTCACTACCTCCCACGGTAAATGAAATAAACTGTGGGAAAAAAGGCGCAAAATAGGGTCTTATCCGGTATAACAAATGGAATAAGGAATGTGCAATGGAAGCACTCACCTGGTGGGGTTGTGTGAGTCACAACACCCTTAATCGCATAAAACAAACGTGGAAGGCAGCAGTCCTGCAATAGTAGAGTAGTTTCGGATGATAGGAGAAAAGCAGGTTAAATACCGCGCCAAACCACAGGAATCAAGATGAAGAAGTAATTCTCTTTTCTTTATTTTCACAGGTCTACGCGTTTCAAGGACATATCCGTCCTCTTCCTCAGGACAAATGCAGAGAACACCATAGCGAGCAGGAAGGCTGCAGGCTCCCATATATACATTGAAAAAAAGCCACGTATGCAGTGATTACGTCATCAACCTCCTCCTCCTGAGGAGGTTGATGACGTAATCACTGCATACGTGGCTGCATACGTGGCTTTTTTTCAATGTATATATGGGAGCCTGCAGCCTTCCTGCTCGCTATGGTGTTCTCTGCATTTGTCCTGAGGAAGAGGACGGATATGTCCTTGAAACGCGTAGACCTGTGAAAATAAAGAAAAGAGAATTACTTCTTCATCTTGATTCCTGTGGTTTGGCGCGGTATTTAACCTGCTTTTCTCCTATCATCCGAAACTACCTCCCACGGTAGCCTGTTCCACTCTCTGATTGCCCTCACTACCTCCTGCAGTAGCCTTTTCCACTCTCTGACTACCCTCCCTACCTCCCATGGTAGCCTGTTCCACTCTGACTGCCCTCACTACCTGCTGTGGTAGCCTATTCCGCTCTCTCACTGCCCTCACTACCTCCCGAGGTAGCGTTTTCCACTCTCTTACTGCTCTCACTACCTCCCATGGTAGCCTGTTCCTCTCTCTGACTGCCCTCACTACCTCCCATGGTAGCGTGTTCCACTCTCTGACTACCCTCACTACCTCCCGTGGTAACCTGTTCCACTCTCTGACTACCCTCACTACCTCCCGTGGTAGCATGTTCCACTCTCTGACTACCCTCACTACCTTCCGTGGTATCATGTTCCACTCTCTGACTACCCTCACTACCTCCCGTGGTAGCATGTTCCACTCTCTGACTGCCCTCACTACCTCCCGTGGTAGCCTGTTCAACTCTCTAACGTCAGTCCCCCGACGAAGCGTAGTGACGTGAAACACGTGTTGGGACATCGGGACCCTTGTACCAGACGGTTATTGACCTGCTAATTTAAGGGTGAGTGATATTGGTTGCCCTTATGTGTGATTTTTCATGGATAGTAGTGAGCTACAATCATTATGATGTAATCCTGTTAGTCACAATTATTCGGCACCATTTAATGTTAGTTCCCACTGTATCCCATTACTGAATTTATAGATCATATTTACTGGTCCTTTTTTTCTGGGGGCACGTGGTTTTTCCCCCCCTTTTCCACTATGCCCCATCCCTATTTTGTTTAATTATTTGTATTCTGGAGCAAAAATTCAATAAATTATTATTATAATATTATGGTGTTGCTTATTAGGATACTATGTCTACTCTTGGCAAAATTTAAAGACTCCTTTCTACCTGAGTTGCTAATGTATGTTTTTGGGACTTGTTGCCCATTTGTTTAATATGAGATCTGTGGGTGGTCCTTGTCTTTTTTATTATATAGTTGATAGGCAGGCTAGTAAGAGTTAATCTCTGCTGGTCTGCTTGTTAGTCTCATTTGATCATATTTTGTGGAGGAAGCCAATCACATTTGCTCCCCACCTATATATGCTAGCTAGATTCTTCCTTCTATGCCAGCAATAGTTTATCTTAGATGGTCTCACACCAAACTAACTGGTAATTGCAGTACTTGTTGATATGTACGAATGTGGAGTTAACCCTTGTTGTCTTTTGTTGCTACCTTCCTGCTCTTGCTTTTCTCCAGAGTCTCTTAGTGTGTTCCTATGTGTGCATTGTTTATTCCTGTGTGTGTATTGTGTCAGACATTTGGTTTGGTTTGGTCTGTGTTTTTAATCTGTGTTGTATCTCACTCCTGCCCCTTCCTTCCCTGGTGGGAGGGGGGAATCAGATTAGTTCTGGTCAGAAGCATAGCCAGGCATGAAACTCAGGCATCTCGACCATTAGGGGTAACCCTGAGGTTACGTATAGCCTAGGGATCCCTAGTATGAGAAATAGCATAGGAGCCCCTGTACCTCGCTATCCTACAGTCACATCATGACTCAAGGTTTTGCAAATAGGGTGCCATGTAGAAATTAAAAACTTGTCTTGCCATTGGTTCTCCACCCAGCAAGAGGCAAACATTTCCACACATTTCCACAACAGTAGGGTTAGGGAGGTTTGGCTGAGTTACCCATGGGGGAACCATTCTCCTAATAGAAGAAAACTTTTAGAAGGTAAAGATGAATCTTTTGAAATTTAAATCTGCCATGTTTGACAAATTTTTCCCAAAATTTGATTTGCCTCCAATTGCAATACTGCAAAGTCTTCAATGACCTAAAAAGATAACACTGTGGCGTAACCCAATGGTAGCCAAAAGCCCATTTAATAACACATCGCACCAACAGACTTTCCATGTTTTTTTTTGGGAGGGAATAAAAAAATGGTCCAAAAATTATCCCTCTCAAAGGGAACCTGACAACTGGTACATGCTGCCCAATCTATGGGCAGAATGTATCAGAAACTGACTGCATTATTTCAGGCTGATATATTTAACCCTGAAACACTGTGGCATTTAGAGAAAAACATACTTTAAAAGCCGACCGGTGACCAAACATCACCAATATCTTCTCAGGGAAAGGAGGCAATAAATAGGGGAGTTAATAAATTATGCCACAATCATGGTTCAGCTAGGATCAACCTTAAACATATGAATTTAGCAAAAATGATAGGGGTAGAGAGATATAAGAAGAGACCAAAATACTATTTTGAGCCAGCTAATTTAATAGGTCTGGATAATCTAATTGACAATAGTAGTGAAGGTTATGATGCATTCGACATCTGTTTGTGGAATCATGACTGGTATCATTGGTTCTACGTATCAGAAGACATCATGGGGCAGTACAGCAGAGCTGACAGTGCTATGAGATGAAAGCTGATAGAATGTTTGTAATGTGACACAGCTAAACTCAGCTGTGCTGCTCCTTCTTCCACAGTGACTCATGCAGGAGGTTAGACCAGGAGATCAGGGCTGTCTGTCATTATACATCTCACACACTGAGAAGCCTGCTCTAAGCTATCGTGGGGGGATGTTCTTCTTTCTTTTCAGTGTTGCCGTCTACTAATGATTGAGCAACTCATACCGGGAGAAGAAGTACACGCCCACAATGACAACTATCTGATAATAACAGAAAGTCCAACACAGAGGCAAAAGGAAAAAAAAGAAAAAGAAATTGCTTTCTGCTCTGCAGCTACTGTTAAATCTTATGTCCAGTTCAACATGAAAAATTTGCTGAAAGGTCCTCTCCTTTTTAAGATGCTCCTTTCTGCCCTTGATTCACGACACATTGTGACATTCAAAGTTGCGTCATGTTTTGGCCTGAGGGCAGTGAGGAGTGCTCAGTATAATCAGTAGGGATATTCATGTTCCGCTGGTGTACTGTATGTCTATTGACAAATCCGTCTCAAGCCTGCTTCCATTGCTCTGTCCTAAAAAAAAGGCCAATATAGGCTTTAACGGTGGTGTGAACATTCCCTTAAAGGTTTTGTCAATAACTTTCTATATATGCGTTATGTGACCAGAGGAGAATAAAAAAGGAAATGGATGTGACTATGGGTTGTGGTAAAAGCAAAAGCCTAAAATTTTACCTTGTGTTCTACACATGACTCAATATTTGTCCAAATTTTATTATTTGAAAGTTGGGAGGTGTATAAAAACAACAGTGGAATAACTAGGTTCACACACAGCGTTTTTTTGATGCTGCGTTCTTGTGCGTTTTTTGCGGCAAAAACCGCACAAAAACGCACCCGCGTAAAAAAATGCGGAAAAAAACGCACGCGTTTTTGCCGCGATTTGGTGCGTTTTTTGCTGCGTTTTGCTGCGTTTTTGCTCACTGCGTCTTTATGCGTTTTTTATCAGTGAACAAAAAAAAAAGGTCTGATGTAATTTCCTTCTTCAATATGTTCTTCATTCTCCACTAGTGTATGTGTGGCGCCCTGGACAAGCCAGGTTGTCACAGGTACTACACCAACACACCCTACACCCCGACTAGGCACACCGAAGCCAAACACAAATCCTTGTTGCCTTCCTCCAGGGGCTGATGTCCATACCAGGGGGTGGGACAGGCGGTTGGTTCCACCCACGAAGGAGTTCACAGTCCTGGAGGCGGGAAAAACTTCAGATCAGTTTTGGAAAGGAAAGTGGTAGCAGAGGAGACTGACCGTGTCCGGGTGTGTGGCCCGGGCACTCAGCAAGGTTGGCAGACGGTGGTGACCATCTGCAGGAGAGGCTGATTGGAGTGAACCGTACGGACTGGGGATGGGCAGTGGCCTGCCGGTACCGGATTGGGGAGTGAAGAGAAGCCATCACCATCCGGCAGGGCCTACGGACCCCGACCAGGCTAGGAGTCACCGTAAAACCGGTCAAATCCGTTAGCGAAGGGAACCTCCGGGGTTTCCCAGCAGTCAAGACCCGATTGAAGGCAACAGCTCACACCGAAGAGGGAAACACAGTCACCGCCAAGGCTACAGTTCCCAGGGCCAGAGCCTGCGGGCAAAAGGGGCTCCCTCAGCATCCATCCAAGCTGGGGAGCGGGTTACCAGTGGGAAGCCATTGGAACCGTAAACACAACACAGGTGCAGGGAAAGGCAGTCACCATCAACCTACCGGGAGGAGAACAACTGCAGCCGCCTGTGGGACCCGTCCATCTAGCCGTTTGTTTGACCAGAGACTCTGTGTGAATTACTGGCTGAGTGAGTACCACCGTGCCATGCGGCACAGCACTGCCCCCGTGACCCTGCACCTCACCAGGCCCCATAACCCGCTTGTCATCCCCAAACCCTCACCGGGGCCCCGGGACAACCAGCCCCCCTACCCACGAAGGGGAGAACCAACATCCAAGCTGCTCCCTGTCATCGCTCCCGGGATCCCCGTCCAGAGCAGCGGTGGTGTCCCAATTTCACCACAACCATGGGTGGCGTCACGGACAATATCCCCAAACCACACACCAACCCCCCTTTCACTCCCGGGCGAGGAACGCCGCTCGAGTCCCCGGGATCCGGCCCACCGCTCGAGCCACCACCAAGCAGCCGCAGCAGCAGCAGTAGCCGGACCCGAGCAGTGGGTGAGCGCAGCGTCCCCTCCTCCGCCCGCGACATATGCAGGAGAGCAGACAGCTGCAGAACTACAAGGCTCAGCATACTCCATCCAATAGTGTATGCAGGAGAGCAGACAGCAGCTGCAGAACTACAAGGCTCAGCATGCTCCATCCAGGACTTTATGCTGGACGGAGAGTCAGGGGGAGCAGACCTACAAGGCTCAGCATCCTCCATCCAATAGTGCATGCAGGAGAGCATACAGCAGCTGTTGAACTACAAAGCTCAGCATCCTCCATCCAATAGTGTATGCAGGAGAGCAGACAGCAGCTGTCGAACTTCAAGGCTCAGCATCCTCCTTCCAGGACTGTATGCAGGATTTCTTTGCCCCCCCAATCAAAAAAAATGACGTGGGCTTCGCCATATTTTTGTATGCTAGCCGGGTACAGCAGGCAGGTACGGGCTGCCTCCAACCCCCAGCTCCCTATTTGTACCCGGCTGGGAACCAAAAATATAGAGAAGCCCTTTTTTTAATTATTTCATGAATTTCATGAAATAATTAAAAAAAAAATGATGTGAGCTTCGCCTAATTTTTGTGTCCAGCCGGGTACAACTAGGCAGCTGAGGATTGGAATCCACAGTGCAGGGTGCCCATGCTTTCTAGGCACCCCCGCTGCGAATTGCAGTCCGCAGCCACCCCAGAAAATGGCGCTTTCATAGAAGCGCCATCTTCTGGCGCTGAATCCAACTCTTCCAGCTGCCCTGATGCCGGGTGGCTCACTGGGTAATAATGGGGTTAGGGCTAGCTGTATATTATCAGCTGGCCCTAAGCCCGAAATTAATGGTGTCATGCCAATATTAGACATGGCCACCATGAATTTCTAGTAAAGATAAAAAAACCACAACACACAGAAAAATATTTTTATTAGAAATAAAACACAACACAATTAGTGACTCCATCTTTATTGAAATAAAGAACCTCCCCCTACGCAGTAATCCTGGGTCAAGGGTCCCGCGCCGTCCAATCCGGATCCAATATCATCTGATCGGTTTGCTGGAAGGCAAAGTGATTAGATGATGTGTCAGGATCAAGTGCCTGAATCACATCACAGATCAGCTGATTGTATAAAAGCCGTTTAAACAAACAATCAACAGATGCATCGGTGCAAAGAAAAAAAAATACTTATGTGCTGATTACCGGCAGCTCCTAGAGCGAGTCTGATCCCGTCCGATCGCTGCAGGAGATGCCGGTAATCAGGGATGAAGTCTCCTGACGCATCCGCTGATAGGTTAAACCAGCCGGCCGCTGGCGTCAGCCCGAGACTTACGATCAGCTGATGCGTCAGGTGACTGCATAAGGTGATCCATCGCCAGGTCCTGCATCCTGCAGGCATACGTACCCGGGGAGACTGCACACACCCGGAGCGGCGTTACCGGGAGGAGATGGGAGCGGGCATGGCACCGGGACCCTGCAGACAGGTGAGTATGACTTTTTTTTTTTCTACTGTTCACTTTTGATTTCGCAGCCGCTTCCACCTCCTGCCCGTACATGACGCCGCACGGCAGCATACATGCACAGGATGGGAGGTGGAAGCGGCGGTGACGGTACCGGGAGGATTCACGCTTCTGTGTTTACTGACAGAAGGAATCCTCTTCCTGTACATGTCACTTTACTACCCACCTCCTGCGTTTATAGCTGCGTTTTTGGTCTTAGAAACGCACCAAAACGCACCTATTTTTGTTTCTCATTGCGTCTTTCAACATCCCATTGCACTCAATGGATGAAAAGCGCAGTGAAAAACGCGGGAATAATTGACATGCTGCGTTTTTGTGGCACCACAAAAACGCAGCTGAAAAAAAACGCTGTGTGCAGACAGCAAAAATGAAAACTCATAGACTTTGCTGGGGAAGCAAAGTCATGCAGTTTTCTGAGCAAAAACGCACCCGGAAACTGTGCAAAAACGCCGCGAAAAACGCACTGTGTGAACTAAAGATGTAAAACGTCATGGGAGCAGTTTAAAATAATTGGGAGACCTGCAGTCTCTTCTAAAGGAATTTCAAGGACTTTGATAAGAATGGCATAGACTTAAAGCCGGTTTACACACAACGACATCGCTAACGAGATGCCTTTGGGGTCATGGAATTCGTGAAGCACATCCGGCTTCGTTAACGATGTCGTTGCGTGTGAAACGTATGAGCGACCGCTAACGATCAAAAATACTAACCATATCGTTGATCGTTGACACGTCGTTCATTTTCAAAATATCATTGCTTGTTCTGGACGCAGGTTGTTCGTCGTTCCTGAGGCAGCACACATCGCTACGTGTGACACCCCAGGAATGACGAACAGCACCGTACCTGCGTCCTCCAGCAACGAGGTGGGCGTGTCTTTGATGTGGCTGTTCTCCGCTCCTCCGCTTCTATTGGACGCCTGACGTGTGATGTCGCTGTGACGCCGCACGAACCGCCCCCTTAGAAATGAGGCTGTTCGCCGGCCACAACGACGTCGCTGGGAAGGTAAGTATAGTGTGACGGGTAATAGCGATATTGTGCGCCACGGGCAGCGATTTGACCGTGATGCACAAATGACGGGGGCGGGTGCGATCGGCAGCGACTTTGATAGTGATGTTGTTGTGTGTAAACCAGCCTTTAGGATAGGTATTTAAAGGCAATGTTCAGTCTTTTGCTAATGTGAACTGAGCATGTCTAGTTGGAATGTGGCCAGAGTAATGCATATCGTATACTTGTTACCATGTGACTGCCGCTTTAGCTACAGACATTGGAGAATCCTGACAGCCTGCAGCTGTCACATGAAGTGGGCAATCACATGTATGGAGTCATATGGAGTGACTGCAGACTCATGGGGCAACCCCTTTAAAGGGAATCTGTCAGCAGGTTCTTGCTACCTCATTTGACAGCAACATAATGTAGGCAAAGAGACTCTGAATCCAACAGTGTATAACATAGTTTAGGTGCAGGTGTTCTCACATAGTCAAATAACTCAGTTTTAAGCATGTAGCTGAGCCTAGGAAGCTGTCTCCACGCACACCAGGGTCTCAATAGAGGTTGTGCATTGATTGTGAAGTATCAATAACAGCTAGACTTAGCAATGTGGTGAATCACAGGGTAATAAAGCCAATAGTTTAAGCAAACAGTAGCTCACACACAGATAAGAGAGGCATAGTTGCTTTTTGCTTTTTAACCCCTACAGCATGCTGTTCTCAGGTTACATACACATTGTCTCTTCAGGGAGGAAGTAGACAAACTCTAGTGCTACCTATTGGAGGTAGCAATCCTAAAAGTCAAAAGTGACCCTTTAACGAGCCATGTCATATGACTTAGGATTTATGCCAGATCAGAACCTAAATTTGCAGATATGGTGTTTCGGTATGGTTGTCCCTCATCAGTGCAAAGTATGAGATCTGATCCGGCTGTATGAGAAGCTAAGACGGGGTCTAAATGGAAAGCTATTCTTGTGGAGAATGGCACACCATTCCAGCATGCCAGTGGTGAGGAGACTTTAAGCTGCAATGCTCCTCTGGAAAATGTGCAAATTGTCTCTTCAGTGAGGAAAGAGACAAACTCTAGTGCCACCTATTGGAGGTAGCAATCCTGAATGTCAAAAGTGATCCTTTAACTAGACTTGTGATATGACTTAGTATTTATGCTAGATCAGAAGCTCAATTTGCACGGTGTTTTGGGATGATTGCCCCTCATCAGTACTTACATAGTGGGTATAATGGACTGCACCAACAACAGAAATAGCAACCTATTTACATTGCCACTTAGGGTCTCCCTCAATTATATGCACCTGTGTGTCCAAATTTCTGCCCCTTTAGGACTGCTCAATAATTACAATACCATTACTTTCGTATTGCTCGGATGGACCTTATCTATAGTCTTATCCATGAAAACAAGATACAATGTGTAGGAGCAAACACTTTAAAAAAATAGATATCTTTAAATTTTGGAGTTACCTCCAAGCGTTCAGCTAAATAAAAAGATGAAAGAAATAGAAAGCAACATCTGATTCAGGGTTTCCTGAAACAAGTCACGTTTTGCTTTGTTTTTAAATATTAGATAACTTCTTGTTAATCATTTTCCAAGATATTTTAGCTTCAATCAGATAAATATTTACATTGGTTGAAAAAAACAAAATCTTCTAATTGCCAACCTGGCAGATAAACAGATGGAAAGATAGATTCCGTGTTTGTTTAGGTAGGAGATAGACTGCAGTCCATGAAAGTGACAGGTTAACAGTTTGGAGACAGTAGAATATTAATTGTCTTCACCACAAATATTGTAATCACTTATTAGAAAACCATTAAAAGTACTCAATCAGAGCAACATTATAGGGGTGGGAGAAGGGTCAATTACCCTGGAGACTTGCCTACCACCCATTCCCTTTCATAACTTCCCAGATATACCACTCCCAGCAGCAAACATGGCTATTCCTCATTCTTTGATCCAAACTGCTTCAGATCTCTGCCAATTAACGTTCTTTTGGCTAGTTTCACACTTGCGTTGAACGGCATCCATTGCATTGCGTTGTGTTACGGATGCAACGGATGTGTTGCATATAGTGGCACAACGGATGCAACGGATGCTGCAAAACATCGCAATTCGTTTTTTTTGTTTTTTTTTACAGTTTTACCATCGGCAGACTATTGTGAACGATCAGCTGATCGCTAACAGTAGTCCACCGGGTGATCAGCCGATCACTCACAGTAGCCGGCCGCCGGGTGATCAGCCGATCACTCACAGTAGCCGGCCACTGGGTGATCAGCTGATCACTCACAGTAGCCGGCCGCCGGGTGATCAGCCGATCAGTCACAGTAGCCGGCCGCCGTGTGATCAGCTGATCACTCACAGTAGCCGGCCGCCGGGTGATCAGCTGATCATTCGGTTGCCGACAATGTGTGCGGGGGGCGGAGTGCGGTGGGTGGAGCCGAGCAGGGCCATGGCTGAGGACGTCAGTGCCGCGGGGACTGCATCGCTGGGGGACAGGTGAATGAGTGTGAGAGTGTGTGTGTGTGCGATTGTGTGTGTGTGTGTGTGTGTGTGTGCTTGCGATTGTGTGTGTGTATACATACGGAGTGCGGGGAGGGGGCGGAGCCAAGCAGGGAAGTGTCGGGCTCGCGGCACACGTAACCAGGGTTCCTTGGTTACCCGATGTGTACCCTGGTTACGGGTGGAGGGAGCCAGAGAGAGCATGCGCAGTGAAATCGAAAGGATTCCGCTGCTCAAAAAAACGTTACATGCTGCGTTCCTTCCGCCCGACGCAGCGTCAAAATAACTACACTATGTCGTCCGGCGGATGCAACGCTGACACTTGCGTTACAGTGCGTCATCCATACAAGTCTATGGAGAATAGCGCAGTGCGTTAACGGACTGCGCTATTCTCCATAGTGACGGACTCCGCTGAACGCAAGTGTGAAACTAGCCTTTCCTGTCACATGTTGTCTGGCACAAAACTTGCCATATCAGGACTACTTCTGATGCTGTTCACACAGTAGAGTCAGACACTCAACATGATGCTGCTTTTGAGTTGCACAGACAGGCTCGGGCGTTGACCAGCTGTGCTCTTGGTAGTAATCAGGCTTGCAGGAGTTAATTTCTGTTAGCCTGTGGATTACTACTCGAGTCACATGTTGCAGGAAACCTATCACAGTCGCCTTCGCCCTTTTTAAGATGGTAGAGCCAGGTCTCCCATGCCGATGATAGCTTCATGCGATCCCCGTCCTTGAACTTTGATATCTAAATGCTGGTAAACTTCTGTTGTGCTGTTTGGTGTGTTGTGAAAATACTCTTGTTTTCTGATTATTTCCTCCCTTCCTTTAGTTTTTTCCTGTTCACGTCTTGTCTATACCTCTGTGAGTTATTGCTGTGAGTTTGAATTTTGTTTTTTCTCCCTTTTTGTTAGTTGTGTTGGATTAATCACTCCTGTCCTAGTCTGCTCTTGGGTGGAGGGAGGGAACCACTAGACCAGGGTTGTTCAGGAGATAGGGTAAGGAAGGCGGCCCAAACATCGTCACCTTTCGATGTATGTTTTGGATCAAGGTCAGAGAGAGTTCCCCTAGCCTAAGGACCAGTTTAGGCTCCCCTGTCCCTAGTGATCCCATCATACCCCGTACCATCTCCATTCCTGATGACATGGTCCTGTGTCCCAGGCATTAACACCACAGGTCGGGTATATACAAGCCAGTCGATGATCATGTAATGGCCTGTTTAGACAGGCTGATTGGAATTCTATGTGCACAAAATGAGTACTAATAGTATTGTTCAGTGTAGACATAAAGTCATGTAATTGGCAGCACATCGCGTGTTTATACAAGACGATGCAGTGTCAATAGTGATGATGATTCTTAAGCATGTTTAAAAAACTATAGCACCTGACAAACAAGCATTTTACTCATTTATCAGGTATTTGCCAGTCTATTTAGATAAGCTGATAATCAGGAGTGAGCATCCTTACAAATGTGCATTTCTCAATTATTGGCCCATCTAAATAAACCCTTATCTATATATATAATTGCCTTATTCTGTCTGTCTGTCTGTCTGTCTGTCTGTCTGTCTGTCTGTCTGGCTCCAAAATTGTGTCCTTACGGTGACACAAAGCTGATTGGTCGCTCGCCTCGGCCTGGCCCCGCCCTCCGCATGGATTGGCCGCTCGCCCCGGCCCTCCGCACGCATCGCCAGACATAACCTTGTGCTACTGGGATCGTGACGGAGCCCGTGAACGCTGGTAACCATTATACACATCGGGTAACTAAGGTCCCTTAGTTACCTGATGTGTATCATAGTTACCAGTGTACACCGGCTCCGTCACGATCCCAGCAGCGCCAGACATAACCTTGCGATGCTGGGATCGTGACGGAGCCGGTGAACGCTGGTAACCATTATACACATCGGGTAACTAAGGTCTCTTAGTTACCCGATGTGTATCATAGTTACCAACGTACACCGGCTCCTGGTACACATGTGCAGGGAGCTGGCATTATACTCCTCTCCCCCCAGGACTACTCCTTCTATTATAGTCCTCCTTTTATACTCCTCTCTGAGTATAATAGGAGAACTATTATAGCATGGGGGATGGAGCACGATGGGGAGTGCGCAGCATGGGGGATATAGCACGATGGGGGGTGCGCAGCATGGGGGATGTAGCACGATGGGGGGTGCGCAGCATGGGGGATGTAGCACGATGGGGGGTGCGCAGCATGGGGGATCTAGCATGATGGGGAGTGCGCAGCATGGGGGATGGAGCACGATGGGGAGTGTGCAGCATGGGGGATGGAGCACGATGGGGGGTGCGCAGCATGGGGGATGGAGCACGATTGGGGGTGTGCAGCATGGGGGATGGAGCACGATGGGGGGTGCGCAGCATGGGGGATGGAGCACAATGGGGAGTGCACAGCATGGGGGATGGAGCATGATGGGGAGTGCGCAGCATGGGGGATGGAGCACGATGAGGGTGCACAGCATGGGGGATGTAGCACGATGGGGGGTGCGCAGCATGGGGGATGGAGCACGATGGGAGGTGCACACCTCCCCCCAACACACACACACAACACACCACACACACACACTGGGAACCACAAACACCGCCCTACACAGACACCCACACACACAGACAACGCCGCACATACACAACACCCAACACACAAACACCGCAGCATACATAAATATACGCACATACTGCACAACACACACATTGCACAAAACATACCTCCCCCCAAAACACACCACACCCACACAAACCGCGCAACACACACACACACACACAACGCTACAGACACACAGCGCTCCACAAACAACGCAACACACGCAACACCGCTCTCAGCCCCCGCCACACCCAGACAACACCCAGAACATGTACAGCGCCCTACACAAACACTTGGTAACTACACACAACAACATCTATATATATATATATCAAAAATCATACATGAACTACACAATACGTAAATTCTAGAATACCCGATGCGTAGAATCGGGCCACCTTCTAGTATAATTAATAATTGTCATTACTTGAATCCGAAGAACTTTGGTTCTGTGGTTGTTTTCCCTACCTATTGGACCACAGCCTGTTTTGTCTCAGTCAAACTGCTTAGTTCTCTTGTCTTTCCTTTCATTTGCTTTGCTTTTCTGCTCCATTTTATACAGATGTGTTTACTTCCACATTTTGTTTGCCCTATCACATCTTGGGTGGGGAAATTTATACTCACCATGTTCATGCCTTCACTGCTGGCTATATTTCAAGATTGCTGGAAGTTTAGAGTTCCAGCTCTTTAGTTTTGGATACGCTTGCTGAGTAATCTCTTTTTCTTTTCCCTGCAGTTTGTTTGTGTGTTTCCCTTTTCAGCATTCTCCCATTCTGTTTCATTTAGGATTTTTGAGGGGTTTCACTTAATCCATAAGTCTTTTGGGTTTCTTTCATTTTTCTCCGTATTCCCTGTACGACTGTGTGAACACGTCTTTACCCTCTGACTCACCCTCTAGGTGTGTGCACTTCATTTATTCTTATTAGTGTTTTCTGTTACACTTGGTTTATAATCAAGGGTGCAGTTAAGGAAACTTAGGGTCAGCCGACATTGTGTGAGGTTGCCATTGCATCAGGCAAAGACAAAACAAGGTCAGGTTTAGAGTACTCTTTGTCTGTAAGGGAACTGTGTTTTCATCTCCCCTAGTCTCTCTATGTGTAGACGTTATAGAGTCGGTGTCTTCTCCCCAGCATGGATGCTAACTCACCACCAAGGCTGGACTGCACCATCCTTCCTGGCCTCACCACAGTCCTCCATGTGTGAATCCTCTTCATCCTGCTCAGGGCCTATGCACCCAGCACAGGTTCCCTGTGAGTGCACATAAGGAGCACGCGCGCATGCTCGCTCTCTTATAGGGTCAGCAGTCAGCACACCTATTTCCGGAAGTGCCCTTCAGCCTCTGGCTGAGGGTCACTAGGTACTTAAGGCACCCTCCCACTATGGAAGATGTCTGAGCAATAAGGTCAGTTAGTTACTGCATGTCCGTCTAGCTATCTAGTTGTCAGGTCCCGTTGCCGACTGTCCATTACCTGTACATTTGTTCCCCTATCTGTACCTGTCACCCTGTTAAAGTCGTGCCCTTTGTACTTGCCTGTTCCTGCTGTTCTGTCTGCCTCAGCAATCCCTGCTGCACCCATCAATACTAGAAACTCTGCCTGTCCGCCTAGCGGTTCTGTCTGACTCAGGTGTCCCGGCTGCACCTGTCAGCACCTGAAACACTGCCTGTCCATACATGAGCCTGATCCTGTCTTTGGGGTCAAGTGCCACAGTCACCGACACTGCCATGAGAGTAGTACCTGGCACCTTTCTGGTAGGTGCTTAGTCAAGCGCCTCCCATGACAGGGTAAGCCCAGGTCCCCCTGTGGTCCCATGAGTCCACTCCTGCTCGCCATCTTATCAACAGTGGCGAAAGTTACAGATTGCGCATTCCATGGACTCTGCTAACTCCGACTTCTCTTCCCCCGACCGAATTATATTGTGAGATATTGCACATCTGGAAGCAGCAAAGTCAAATCTTGGCCCACCTAAAGTCTGTGAATGTCCATCTGAATTCTCCTGCTCCATCTGTATCTGAACCTCAGTAAAATATAAAAGCACGGTCAAATAGAGCGCTAAGGAGGCCACAGTTTTGGGTTATTTTTTATAGAATTTATTGCTTTCTATCAGCCACAACACGTTTCGATATACACAATATCTTCATCAGGTACCTGAGCTTAGCCATGCCCCTCTGACGACAGGGTAAGCCTGGGCTCCCCCTGTGGTCCAGTGGGTCCACTCCCGCTTGCCGCCTTATCACAATCAGCGAGCATTACATAAGGGTTTAGTCATAACAATAGGCTCTATAAAGAGTTGCTTCTCCATGAGACTTGTGATTTTCTGAAAAGTAATTTGTTTTATGCTGGTTTTTTTTTTTAACATATGTTCTGTTATCAGCGACCATATGGGAAACATACAGTAGTTGTTTTACCGTAACCACTAAAAAGGATTGGTTGAAGATGAGCAGGTACAGATTGGAACCATATCCTAACTTATCAAAACCTGTAATTGAAAAAGATTAAAGATGATCTCACATATTACAATGATGAAGGGAAGACAGCTTTCACATATGGTATCACTGTGTCCAGACGATCATCACAGCTACCTGCAGATTGCGTATGTTTAATAGGTGTTTCCTAGAACTTTTGAAGTTTTCATTATTCTTTTTGTTTTCTATAGCATGAAGTAGAAACAATTCCTGCAGAGGATTAAATATTGCATTTGTTAGTTATTGGTGATATAGTGGTAAAATTATGGGCAAAGAATAGGACAAAAACTGTAAGGGCGGCTTTGCACACTACGACATCGCAGGTGCGATGTCGGTGGGGTCAAATTGAAAGTGACACACATCCGGCATCGCATGCGACATCGTAGTGTGTAAAGCCTTGATGATACGATTAACGAACGCAAAATCATCGTAATCGTATCATCGTTGCAGCGTCGGCGTAATCCATAATTACGCTGACGCGACGGTCCGATGTTGTTCCTCGCTCCTGCGGCAGCACACATCGCTGTGTGTGAAGCCGCAGGAGCGAGGAACATCTCCTACCGGCGTCACTGCGGCTTCCGTAGGATATGCGGAAGGAAGGAGCTGGGCAGGATGTTTACATCCTGCTCATCTCCGCCCCTCCGCTCCTATTAGCCGCCTGCCGTGTGACGTCGCTGTGACGCCGCACGACCCGCCCCCTTAGGAAGGAGGCGGGTCGCCGGCCAGAGCGACGGTCGCAGGGCAGGTGAGTGCATGTGAAGCTGCCGTAGCGATAGTTTTCGCTACGCCAGCTATCACACGATATCGTACTTGCGACGGGGTCGGGCACTATCGCGTGCGACATCGCAGCATCGGCCTGCGATGTCGCAACGTGCAAAGCCTGCCTAAGAGACATTTTTGTGAATATTCCTAGGTGGTCCTTCCTTTCGACTCATATTTTTGCATTGCTAGATTGTCACCAAGCTCAGATTCATATGTACATTTGGCCTTTGAACTTTGAATACAGATTAAAAAAATAAATTCAATCCTCTCACTAGTTAAAGTTTTCCTCTGTAATCTAATTTCAGAGAGTGTCATAACCCCAGTCCTCAACAATGCGTGGAGGCCAATATGACCATGAGTTCTAGGGGAGGTGAGGTAATTATAGTGGGGGAGAAGTAGAGTCAATGGTGAGGGCTTATAAGGTCAGGTAAGAGCGAGGTTTCTACCATTCCCATTCACAGGAACAGAGCTGCAGTGCCGTACAGATTTTCTGCGTACCCCAAAAAGAATCGGGGGATCAACTCTTGGAGCATCTCAGAACTGCTGCCTGCAACCATACTCCTGGGGAAAGAGATTGCAGGGCTCATTGGTGGGGATCTGAGGGCAGCAGCTAATATTTCTTTGCCTTAGCGGCGCCCTGCAGGTATCAGCCTCCTGTCAGGCTGTTACCGGATCTGGCTCCCCGGGGTCAGTGCCCCTCCAGTCTATGATAAGATAAACCTGGCTCAACCGTGTAGGAGGTGCTGTGAAGGAAAACAGTAGCAGAGTATAATAAGATAACTTCGGCACTCAAAGGTGATAGAAATTCGTAAACAAGAAGATTCATGTTCTTATTTTGTGAGAAAAAAGAATTTTTTGAAAATAACATTCCTATATGTTACCAACGTTTCGGCCTTTACAAAATGGCCTTAATCACGGTGATAGGAATCTATCGGAAAAACAACTTAATATTCAGTGTTTTTCTAGATAAGAGTTGCTGGAAATATGTGACACAATTTCTTCAATAACAGGCATGTATGTTGATATTCAGGTGTGTCCACCAGATTAAATGTCGCTGCAGTGTGAGCTGTTGTATGCTCACAAGTATCAAATATTGAGTCCTCTATAACAATTGCAAATTCTAGGGATATATGACGCCCTGGCCCGGCCAGGTAGTCACAGATAGGGCCCCGCACTACACCAGTCCCCTAACAAGGTGACAGCAGCCAAACGCTTAAAACCCTGGTCACCCCCCTCAGTGCTTGATGGACACACCAGGGGGCGGAGCCAGGCAGTTTGACACGCCCACCAAGGAGTTCAGAGGGCCTGGAGGGGGGAAAGTAGTTACATGAGTTTAGGAGGCGAAGCAAAGTGGAAGCAGGCCTGTGTGTCAGGTCTGCAACTAACTGACAGGTGCCAGGGTTGGAGCCCTGGTAACTTTGGCTAGGAGGCATACGGAGGCCTCTGTCTGCAAGAGCCGGCGAGATGGCTCGGTGGAACCGTGGTGGACCAGGACAGGGTAGTGGCCCGCTGGTACCGACCCGGGGAACCGACTCGAAAACCGGAGCACAAAGGGGGGTACTCAGACCCTGAAGCTAGGTCCAGAAGTTACTGGGGAATAGCTAATTAACTGATTGCGGCCAGGACTATAGGTTCTGTCCCACCCAAAGTCCCGACTGAAGACAACTGCCCAATGAGGGGGATAGAAAGCCACCGCCACGGCAGAGAGATCCCACGGGCCAGCGTCTGCGGGCAAAGGGCTCCTTGGGCAACCACAGGCCGGGGAGCGGACTCCTGACGTTGTAGGCGCAGGTAGTCCACCATCACACAAACGGTGCAGGAGAAAGGCAGAGACCACCAACCGGGTGGGGGACCAGACTGCAGCCGGCTGCGGGCACTGACCACCATCACCTTGGTTTACCAGAGACTTGTGTGTGTTACTAATCGTGAGTACATCAGTGCCCTCCGGCTGCCCATCTCCCTGCACCGCCGAACTCTCCCCAACTGGTTCCGGGGCCACCATCCCTACCCACGGAGGGGTTAACAACTTGCTGCGCAACATCTCCCCAATGGGTGGCATCACAAACTCAAACACGGCTCTGGCCGTACACCTATGTCCCCCCAAACCGCCAACCCCTTTTTAAAGTCGGAGTGACCGTGGACCCCTGGGTCCGGAGACCCTCGAGCCACCCACTGAAGGTCCGGATCCGAGCAGCTCGGCTGCCGCTGAGCACGGGGTGGCACAGATATAAGTCTCTTTCTCGAAGGGATGAAAAATATCCTTCTACTGTAATCATGTACGGGATTATATATATCAACTGACATTACTATAACAGAGCGCATATCAAAGTATGGGGTCTGATATGGTAGTGCATTAATACAGTACAGTGGTACCTTGCTTAACGAGAACAATCCGTTCTGGGACTGTGCTTGTTAATCAAGGTACTCGTTCAGCAGAGCAAGATTTCCCATAGGAAATCATTGCAATGCTGACGATCCGTTCCACAACTTCTAAAATGTCCCATCCTGGTCCCCTATTCTATCATTCCACACATGCACAAACACACACAAACACACACAAACACACACAAACACACATGCACGCACGCACACGCACATATTATATGCTCACCTTACCTTCCGTTCCATCGCCGGTCTGCTGGGACTTGCTGTTCTCTGGTACGGGGCCGGGCTGTGTAACGCGTTACCATAACGATGAGGCAGGAAGTTCCCGGCCAGAGCGCTGACGTCAAAGGCAGAGTCGCTTGCCTCTGATTGGCCAGCGCTCTGCCTTTCATTAGCGATGACAGGACATTCCTCCCTCGTCACTATGGATGCAGATACACAGCGTGGACTGGAGCGGAGCGGCGCACTACAGCACCCAGGAGGCCGGCGATGAAACGAAAGGTAAACATATTATGTTATATTATATGCTCACCTTACCTTCCGTTCCATCGCAGGCCTCCTGGGTCTTGTAGTTCGCCGCGAGGACGTCGCGATGTACCCGGGAACTACAAGAACCACGAGACCGGCGGTGGAACGGAAGGTAAGGTGAGCATAATACTGTATGTATGTGTGTGCGTGTGTGTGTGTTTGTGTGTGTTTGTGCGTGCTTGTGTGTGTTTGTGTGGACTGCAAGTGCGGGTTAGAGCGCGGTGGATGGACGGAACCGGAAGTGTGAGCGGTGAGAATTTCGCTCGTACAGCAAAGCTTTCTCGTAAAGCGGGTTACAAATTTACAGAAAGCTTTGCTTGTTAAGCAAAATTCTTGTTAAGAGGGTTACTCGTTAAGCGGGGTACCACTGTATAATGTAGTAGGAGACAATGAAGTCCACTGGTATAAATGAATAATACGGTAAAGTGGATAATATCATGGGGCCTATATAATGATAAAAATGTGAGCAATAAAGTTTCTCCAGTCACCAGACGAGTCACTGCAGATACTATTCCTGTCACCCCAATTAGAGTTGAGCGCGGTTCGCGGTTCGAGGTTCTCCAGTTCGCGGCTCGAGTGATTTTGGGGGCTGTTCTAGATCGAACTAGAACTCGAGCTTTTTGCTAAAGCTCGATAGTTCTAGATACGTTCGAGAACGGTTCTAGCAGCAAAAAGACCAGCTAATTACAAGCTGGCTTTCCGCTGTAATAGTGTAAGTCACTCTGTGACTCACACTATTATGAAATTTCAGCGTATAGTGTGCAGGAACAGCGCATTCAGATCACTGCTGTATGGATAATGGCGATCACCATTTTTTTTTTTTTTCCTTGTCTTCCTTCCCTAAGCGCGTGCGTGTAGTGGGGCGGGCCAGCATGTCAGCCAATCCCAGACACACACACAGCTAAGTGGACTTTTAGCCAGAGAAGCAACGGCATGTGTGATAGGATGTCCATGTTGTGAAGATGTAATTTACCCTCTCACTGTATATGCTGTGATACTATGTCATGATATGTATATTTTCCTGGTTGTATTAGTTGTAATTCATGTATTTCCTTGGGGGAGGTGTATCTTGCTGTACAGATTCCTATTTCAAGCTGGGTTCATTGTCTTATTTGAACTACTTCTGTGTACATTTCTATTGTTGTAGGTAATCACCCCCTAAAATGCAAGGTTGTATCCTCTTGAGGCACTTCCATCCCTGGGAGTAGGGGGAGGTGGGCCTAGAGTCCAACTAGTGTAAACTCTGCTTACCTTGGAGATTCAGTCAGTCTGTGTGAAACTTGAAGAAAGAAGATTGATCCTCTGGGAGGGAATAGCAGAGGCTGCATCCTATAGCCGGTGTATGGACAGTTACAGACTGGAGATCAGTGGCCCGTGGGATTGTGTGGAACTCTTTGGACTACTGTAAGGACGATTACTTTGTTATCCGGTCCGAGGATTGTCGGGAAGGGCCCCCCGAATCTGTTTTACGTGGACTTATCGTGTGCTGTTCCAGTGTTCTTGTGAATAAACCTGTTGGATCGTCCCTCGGCCTCGTCCATCCTTTGCTCTGTTGAACACCCCCGTCACACATGTCACATGTCCCTGCATTATAAAAACGAGTATCTGCCCGTCCGGACGCCATTATCTCTTCTGCGTCCTTGGTGTCAGTCACCGCTGGCGTAGCTCCTGTCTCCGATACTGCTGTGTACTCTCTATACACAGCACTGTACAGAATAGGGATAGAAGTTTCTATTAGTCCTTTTAAGGGCTAATACCGGCAGGGTCAGAGCCATAGGTGACAGTCAGGGCCGTGAAAACAGAGTTTAACAGCTACACAAGATGACAGCGTCTGTGTAGCTAAGGTCAGGGATTTCCTCGCTGCATTTCCCCATTAGGAGGGATAGAAAGGCAGGCTTCCTTTCCTCTACCCAGAACCCCACAATCCTGGCACTGTACCCTCCTGCCCTTTGCACACTCAAACTCATTGTTACTAAGCCATTATACTAGCAAACACTGAGTGAACTTAGTGGCATCCTAAACGTGGCTGTTGGTCTTTTGTATTGTCACACTAGTGCAAAGATATTTGCAGCACGTCTGCCTGCATTGCACACTCAAACTCATTGTTACTAAGCCATTATTCTAGCAAACACTGAGTGAACTTAGTGGCATCCTAAACGTGGCTGTTGGACTTCTGTATTGTCCCACTAGTGCAAAGATATTTGCAGCACGTCTGCCTGCATTGCACACTCAAACTCATTGTTACTAAGCCATTATACTAGCAAACACTGAGGAAACTTAGTGGCATCCTAAACGTGGCTGTTGGACTTCTGTATTGTCCCACTAGTGCAAAGATATTTGCAGCACGTCTGCCTGCATTGCACACTCAAACTCATTGTTACTAAGCCATTATACTAGCAAACACTGAGGAAACTTAGTGGCATCCTAAACGTGGCTGTTGGACTTCTTTATTGTCCCACAAGTGCAAAGATATTTGCAGCACGTCTGCATTGAACATCCAAACTCATTGTTACTAAGCCATTATACTAGCAAACTATGCTGCCAGTTTAAGGGCCGTAGTTGCATTGTCAGGGATAGTTATTGTTGGTTATTCTGCTGGTAATAAAGCTAGGCCACCGCTGCAATCTACACCACCTCTCAATTTTTACTACCACATTTTAAGTGCACAATCTTGTCGCAATCAAAATGAGTGGCAAAATGACAGATGCTGGTGGAATGGGGAAGAGGCGTGTTGGAAAAGGAAAAAAAGGGTTTGTCCGTGGGGAAGGTGGCAAAGCTCCATTAACATCTGCTAAAGATAGACCATCTTCCAGCAAAAGTAAGATGTCTACTACTTACCGTGGACAATCTGATGTGCTCCCTTTTTTACGGACACGAACAACTGGAACAAAGGTAGATGATGGCCAAAAAAGGAAAATGCTTGAATGGATCTCAAGTGGTCCAACAAGTGCCCTCTCCGCCACCTCAACTACCGCATCCAAAAAACACCAGTCCTCTGAGTTGTCATCCCAATCAAACTTGCTTTCTCCCAGCTCTGAAGTCTCCATCCGCCCTGCACAGTATGGTGGAACTGAGATGGCTGAGTCTGCAGAGCTGTTCAGTCACACTATAGCCTGGGAATCAGAGGTCTGCTCCCAAGCTACAGTGAGTACAGACCAGGAAATGGTCTGCAGTGATGCCCAGAACCTTTGTGACTCTGATTCAGGCCGTGAGGACCAAGTTTCTGAGCATAATGTTGACCCTTTGTCACAAACTGTAACACCTGTTGTTATAGACAATGAGGCACATACTGATGACGATGAGACGCAGATACCAGATTGGGATGACAACTTAAATATTCGGTCAGGGCAAGAAGAGGCTCGGTCTGAGGGTGAGGGGAGTGCAAACACAACAATTGATGAGGAAGTTCTAGATCCCACCTACTGTCAACCCACAGTCAGGCACTCGAGGAGGTCAACAGAGGCGGTGGAGGAGGATGCAACCGACGACGAAGTTACCTTGCGCCTTCCTGGACAGAGTCGGAGCACTGGTAGCACGTCTACAACTGCATCCTCAGCCACCACTCTGCCTCTGAGCACTAGTCGGGGGGCTCAGCAGGTCGCATACCCTCTAAGCCTTGCCTAGCCTGGTCCTTTTTTGACATAGCAAAAGATCGCCCAAATTATGTGATCTGTAAAATTTGTCGTGATTCTGTTAGTAGAGGGCAAAACCTCAGCAGTTTGACAACTTCTTCCATGAATCATCACATGAATAAATATCATATGCCCCAGTGGGAAGCTCACCGTGCTGCAATGCGGCCTAGCGGAGTGAACCATCCACCGCCTGCCCCTTCCGGTGCATCCGCGCGCTCTTCATCTTCTAGGACTGTGGGGACAGCTGTCACACCTGGTTTTCCACGCACAGCTTCCACCACTGTAACCGCAACAGGCAGTTTGCTTGGTAGGTCGTCAGTTGGTTTGGAAGGGGAAACAAGTGCGTGTGTACAGCTCTCTCAGACATCGATAGCACCAACGTTGGATGAAGGCAACATCATGTCTCTTAGAAACACACAAGGTCCAAAAACATATTAAATTAGCCTTCAAAGAAGCAACTATATCACAGAAAGCACCCTTAGGTAAACTACCTGGGTATTTTGAAGAAACGCTAGGAAATAAATTCAAAAGGTTTTTTCATTCCATCATTTTTTATTTTTTATTCAAACAAACACCACACCACAAAGGAGATCATGTTACATCCAAAAAACTGTCTCAGGTTAGAAAGGTTTGGCAATACATATCCTGCTATGCAGTAACCATCAATTTTTTGAAATTTTTTATTTTTTATGTATATACATGGTTTGATTCAAACAGTGCAGCGGCTCATCATACTGGCAAAGAAGTATTGAATTTTGCCTCTGAAAATATCAATTAACCGGCTGAATTTTACATGTGGAAAGCAGTAATAAGGGACATGAAATATCGGTCTCTATTTTAAAGACATATGTCTAAACATACCGCCAAACGACTAGGGGAGGAACTTCCATACCACATAGTCTAATATTATGTTCAAGATACCTCTCTGGCAAAAAAAAATTTTTTACTAACAGCCGATAAATAGATAATACTAGCGATTTCACCTAGGTTTAGGCATAAAAGCAGTGACACACTAATGGCAGTATATGTCCGACAATGTCACATAGCACCGCACCTGGGCTTAGGCATACAAAACAGTGACACACTTCTGTCTATCAATCCACAAGTAAAGCCGTAACCAGCCTTTTGCCACACAAAGCTGTAATAAGTGTGGCCAAAACTAATGTAAATTCACAGTGTATGACCGATAGTGTCACACAGCACCGCACGAATCATATATACCATATTACTTTAACATCATTATACATTAAGACGTTAGCCTAACTCTAATAATACCTGAGCAGTGGATGACTCTCTCTTTTCCCCGACGTACGCACGTTTCGCGCCAGCTTTCTCAAGAGGGGCATGTCGGGTAGGGAGAAAGTTGCTGCTGATATATCAGTCCGCAACCAATAAGGCGAGAGAGGGTGTGTGGCAACTAGCCAATAAACTACAGAGGAGGCGTGTATAGGGTACGCGTCACTGATGCCATACAGGGGAACACCATCGGAATCTCCCCGAAACTATAGCTGCGCATGTCAGCGCCAGAAAGAATCACTCCCTGCCACGCGCACTGGACCGCACATCCAAGCCGCACATTATATCGCAATACAGTGATCTGAAGACTTCCAAACAACATTGGAGTGAATATCAATGGCGCTACGGTGTCAATAGCGCCCGTCAGCATCCAGGATATTACGATCTACATTTATACAAATGCATGCACGCCATCTAACAGTATCCTCGTATTGCAATCTGCATTTATACAGGTGCATGCTTTGAAATAAATATCCATGGCATTACAATATTGCTAATGTCAATCAGTATCATAGTATTACAGTCCTCATTTGTACAAATGCAGGCATGCAATCTGTCAGTGTCCTAGTGTCGCGATCTGCATCTATACAAGTGCATGCCTATGAAAATGAATATCCATAGGCGCTACAATTTTAAAAGCGCCTATCAGTATCACTGTATTGCGGTCACACATTTGTACACGTGCATGGGACTGCATGCATGCACGTGTACAAATGTGTGACCGCAATACAGTGATACTGATAGGCGCTTTTAAAATTGTAGCGCCTATGGATATTCATTTTCATAGGCATGCACTTGTATAGATGCAGATCGCGACACTAGGACACTGACAGATTGCATGCCTGCATTTGTACAAATGAGGACTGTAATACTATGATACTGATTGACATTAGCAATATTGTAATGCCATGGATATTTATTTCAAAGCATGCACCTGTATAAATGCAGATTGCAATACGAGGATACTGTTAGATGGCGTGCATGCATTTGTATAAATGTAGATCGTAATATCCTGGATGCTGACGGGCGCTATTGACACCGTAGCGCCATTGATATTCACTCCAATGTTGTTTGGAAGTCTTCAGATCACTGTATTGCGATATAATGTGCGGCTTGGATGTGCGGTCCAGTGCGCGTGGCAGGGAGTGATTCTTTCTGGCGCTGACATGCGCAGCTATAGTTTCGGGGAGATTCCGATGGTGTTCCCCTGTATGGCATCAGTGACGCGTACCCTATACACGCCTCCTCTGTAGTTTATTGGCTAGTTGCCACACACCCTCTCTCGCCTTATTGGTTGCGGACTGATATATCAGCAGCAACTTTCTCCCTACCCGACATGCCCCTCTTGAGAAAGCTGGCGCGAAACGTGCGTACGTCGGGGTAAGGAGAGAGTCATCCACTACTCAGGTATTATTAGAGTTAGGCTAACGTCTTAATGTATAATGATGTTAAAGTAATATGGTATATATGATTCGTGCGGTGCTGTGTGACACTATCGGTCATACACTGTGAATTTACATTAGTTTTGGCCACACTTATTACAGCTTTGTGTGGCAAAAGGCTGGTTACGGCTTTACTTGTGGATTGATAGACAGAAGTGTGTCACTGTTTTGTATGCCTAAGCCCAGGTGCGGTGCTATGTGACATTGTCGGACATATACTGCCATTAGTGTGTCACTGCTTTTATGCCTAAACCTAGGTGAAATCGCTAGTATTATCTATTTATCGGCTGTTAGTAAAAAAATTTTTTTGCCAGAGAGGTATCTTGAACATAATATTAGACTATGTGGTATGGAAGTTCCTCCCCTAGTCGTTTGGCGGTATGTTTAGACATATGTCTTTAAAATAGAGGCCGATATTTCATGTCCCTTATTACTGCTTTCCACATGTAAAATTCAGCCGGTTAATTGATATTTTCAGAGGCAAAATTCAATACTTCTTTGCCAGTATGATGAGCCGCTGCACTGTTTGAATCAAACCATGTATATACATAAAAAATAAAAAATTTCAAAAAATTGATGGTTACTGCATAGCAGGATATGTATTGCCAAACCTTTCTAACCTGAGACAGTTTTTTGGATGTAACATGATCTCCTTTGTGGTGTGGTGTTTGTTTGAATAAAAAATAAAAAATGATGGAATGAAAAAACCTTTTGAATTTATTTCCTAGCGTTTCTTCAAAATACCCAGGTAGTTTACCTAAGGGTGCTTTCTGTGATATAACATCATGTCTCTGCCTGCACTTTCCTCACAAACCTGCATTTTTCCAGGGACACCCTACTCAACACCGTCTACACACAGTAGCCTGATCTCTGTCCCTCAGATGTGGACAAATAAAAGGCCATTTCCTGCGACCCATGACAAAGCTAAGAGGTTGACTTTATCCCTCTGTAAGCTCTTGGCTACCGAAATGCTGCCTTTCCGCCTGGTGGACACACAGGATTTTAGAGACCTTATGTCTGTCGCTGTGCCCCAGTACCAGATGCCCAGTCGCCACTACTTCTCTAAGAAAGGTGTGCCCGCGCTACACCAGCATGTCGCACACAACATCACCGCTTCCTTGAGAAACTCTGTGTGTGAATGGGTGCATTTCACCACCGATACATGGACCAGTAAGCATGGACAGGGACGTTATATGTCGCTGACTGGGCACTGGGTAACTATGGTGATAGATGGTGAAGGGTCTGCTGCACAAGTCTTGCCGTCCCCACAACTTGTGTGTCAATCCTCTGTCTGTCCAAGTTCCGCCACTGCTTCTGCCTCCTCCACCTCATCTGTGTCCTCCAGAAACGCCACCAGCATTCTCACTGCGCAGAAGGAAGCACGCACCCCTCATTACTATGCTGGCAGCAGAGCGCAACGGCATCAGGCGGTCTTTAGCTTGACATGTCTTGGAAATAGGAGTCACACAGCGACTGAGTTGTGGGCAGCTCTGGAGACTGAGTTTAATAAATTGTTGTCTCCACTCAACTTGCAGCCTGGTAAGGCCGTGTGCGACAATGCTGCAAACCTGGGTGCGGCCCTTCGCCTGGGCAAGGTGACACACGTGCCTTGTATGGCTCACGTGTTGAACCTTGTTGTCCAGCAATTTTTAACACACTATCCCGGCCTAGATGGCCTTCTGACCAGGGCACGAAAACTGTCTGCTCACTTCCGCCGTTCAACCGCTGCAGCTGAGCGACTTGCATCGCTCCAGAAGTCTTTCGGCCTGCCAGTTCATCGCCTGAAATGCGATGTGGCGACACGCTGGAATTCGACTCTCCACATGTTACAGCGACTGTGGCAGCACCGCCGGGTCCTGGTGCAATACGTCATGACGTATAGCCTGGGCCAACGAGATGCAGAGGTGGGGAAGATCACCCTGATGGAGTGGTCTCAGATCAAGGACCTATGCACCCTTTCGACATGGCGACGAATATGTTTAGCGCTGACAATGCCATTATCAGCATGACGATTCCAGTCATTTACATGCTGGAACACACGCTAAACACTATTCGGAGTCAGGGGGTGGGACAACAGGAAGGGGAGGAACTACAGGAGGATTCATATGCGCAAGACACAACAACATCACCAAGGTCCAGACGTTCATCATCACCAACGCGGCAGGCATGGGACCATGGGGGACAGGGATCAACAAGGGCGCATGGTAGCAGGCGAAATGTTGAGGAAGGTGCTGGAGAACATGAAGAAATGGAGGACGAACTGTCCATGGACATGGAAGACTCAGCGGATGAGGGAGACCTTGGTCAAATTTATGTTGAAAGAGGTTGGGGGGAGATGTCAGAGGAAGAAAGAACGGTTAGCACCTCTATGCCACAAACACAGCGTGGACTTGGTCCGCATGGCTGCGCAAGACACATGAGCGCCTTCTTGCTGCACTACCTCCAACATGACCCTCGTATTGTCAAAATTAGAAGTGATGATGACTACTGGCTTGCCACACTATTAGATCCCCGGTACAAGTCCAAATTTTGTGACATAATTCCAGCCATAGAAAGGGACGCACGTATGCAGGAGTATCAGCAGAAGCTGTTACTCGATCTTAGCTCGGCTTTTCCACCAAACAACCATGGTGCAGGGAGTGAATCTCCCAGTTGTAACTTGACAAACATGGGACGGTCTCGTCATCTTCAACAGTCTACCTGTACCAGCAGCACCGTATCTGGTGCTGGTAACAGAAATTTTATTGAATTTTTTCATAATTTTTTTAGACCCTCCTTTGCAAGGCCACCAGAGACAACAAGTCTGACACATAGTCAACGGCTGGAGAGGATGATACAGGAGTATCTCCAAATGAACATCGATGACATTACTTTGCAAATGGAGCCTTGCTCATTTTGAGCTTCAAATCTTGAAAAATGGCCAGAGCTCCCCAGTTACACCTTGGAGATTTTGTCGTGTCCAGCTGCCAGCGTTGTCTCTGAACGTGTCTTCAGTGCTGCTGGGTGTGTGCTGACAGATAAGCGCACGCGTCTGTCCAGTGACAATGTGGACAGACTGACGTTCATCAAAATGAACAAGTCATGGATCCACAAGGAATTTACTACCCCTGTGTCATCCTGGGGAGAGTAAATGCTTATGGATTTGGAATGTGCTTGATGCAAATCAAAACATCCTGTTTGCAACTAGGGCACAAGTGCTGCCACTGAAGGGGTTAGTGTCTGTGTGGCCCAATTTTTGGAAAAAAAAGGGATACTACGCTTGGAGTAACCCTTGCTTACATTGTTTTTAAAAATGATCCAAGATGAACAGAGCTGGGATCAGCAAAGACTTTGCTACCTACCCCGGTGTCATCCTGGGGACGGTTAAGTATGGCGTATTTTTGAATGTGCTTGATGCAAATCTAGCTGTGAAGTGTACAACTGGGGCACAAGTGCTGCCACTGAAGTGGTGGGTGTGTGTGTGGCCCAATTTTTGGAAAAAAGGGAGTCACCTTGTGGTGTTTTACATGATTTTAGAAGGGCATGCCATGCCTATATCTGTGTCTCCTCCTCTTTTTCCTTGTCCAGTTCTTTTGTTTTCGCATGAGTATATGTCCTTGTCACTTTCCCATGTGTTTTTGTTGTGTTGTGAGTTGTTTGTCACCTTTTGGACACCTTTGAGGGTGTTTTCTAGGTGTTTTTCTGTGTTTGTGATTGCCTGCCATTGTTTTCTATGCGGTTCGAGTTTGGTTCGTCGAACGTTCGACGAACCGAACTCGAACGAGACCTCCGTTCGGCGAACCGAACTCGAGCCGAACCGGGACCGGTTCGCTCATCTCTAACCCCAATCCTTCTATAGCTGGACCTGGTATAATCCAACCGATTAGTGGGACCTTATCCCTACAAGTGATACAGCAGCACGTTTCACAGACTTTACTGCTCACATGTTTATCATTATATAGGCCCCATGATATTATCCACTTTACCGTATTATTCATTTATACCAGTGGACTTCATTGTCTCCTACTACATTATATTAATGCACTACCATATCAGACCCCATACTTCCATATGCGCTCTGTTATAGTACTGTCAGTTGATATATATAATCCCGTACATGATTACAGTAGAAGGATATTTTTTATCCCTTCGAGAAAGAGACATATATACCTAGAATTTGCAATTGTTATAGAGGACTCAATATTTGATACTTGTGAGCATACAACAGCTCACACTGCAGCGACATTTAATCTGGTGGACACACCTGAATATCAACATACATGCCTGTTATTGAAGAAATTGTGTCACATATTTCCAGCAACACTTATGTAGACAAACACTGAATATTAAGTTATTTTTCCGACAGATTCCTATCACCGTGATTAAGGCCATTTTGTAAAGGCCGAAACGTAGGTAACATATAGGAATGTTATTTTCAAAAAATTCTTTTTCCTAACAATAAAATAAGAACACGAATCTTCTTGTTTACGAATGTCTATCACCTTTGAGTGCCGAAGTTATCTTGTTATAAAGTGCCCCTCCAGTGACTCTCCAGAAGGAGTACTGCAAATAAAAAGGAAGGGATGCTACACGATTGTGATACAACCCACAGATAAAGTCAGACAAGGGAAAACCAAAACTATGTCACAATGCACACACACACACACACACACACACACGACAATAAGAGATTAGGAGGGAAGCTACACTACAACAGAGGTAAACTCCACAACCACACCAAGCAATGAGCACAAGTTTCACCAATATGTCTGGGAAACCACATCTCACAGACCAACATAGAATAAACTATAACTGGCATGGGTGGAAGGTACCAACCAGCATAAATTAGAGGGGAGCAGATGTGATTGTAGGTCTTCCCAAACACACTAGCAAAGATTAGCTGTTGATAGCCTGCTTATTAATCACCACACAGCAGGTCGAGACCCGAGTCTGCCTGTGTTGATCCCAAATACCAGAGAAACAATCGGGCGGAGTGTCAGTATCTGCAATCTGAACAGCACCTAATGCTGCCATTAAAGCCAGCAAAGTTTGTGCAAAACTCTGTGTGACAGCAGCTTTGAGAAAGCTGGTTGGGATCTTTTGGTGAAGTGTTACCAGGCAACAACCAGGTAGGAATGTTGTCGGGTTTATTTTAAATGGGGTAGCAGTTGAAGACTGGTCAGTGGCTAAGGTTGACCATTTTATTTCAGGATTGGCATCTGGTTTTAAAGCGTAACTGTTATTTTAATTTTAATTTCATAAATCAGTAGAGCACATGAAAATAAACAATTTTGTTAGATATCTTATCAGAGAAATTAGCTTCTTTCTTTGTCAGAATTGATCAGTCATTATCAAAATTCTCAATTCTGAGGTAAAATCTGTATTCAGTGAAGACTTTTCCATGGGTAGAGGCTTAGGTTTCCCAAGAGAATCTGCAATACCATAATCGAGAGAGGGCTGTAGCCCAAGTCCCTGACGATAGATGGAGACTGACATGAGTATAAGTTGAAGGGGAGGTGGGGTCATTATGGTGGGGAGAAGTAGGGTCAGTCATGAGGATTTATAAGGGCAGGTAGGGGTTGGGTTTCTACCATTCTTGCAAACTGGGACAGAGTTACAGTTTTGCTCGCCCTCCCTAATTTCTGCGATATTTGAGGAGCAGGAATTAGAAAGGAACACTTTAGCCAATGGTGACTTGTGGTATTCGGAAGATCCTTAAAGCTGGTTCTAAATTGGTCCTGAGGATTCATCAGAATATGGATTCCCCAATTGTAAAGGAATGTTCGGTGGTCTGGTGGTTCCTGGCGGTTCCGGAAAAGGAATGCTTGGCCCTATGTGAGTATGTTATTGGAAAAAGGAATCCTTTGGGTTATGGTGCTCCCGAGCATGTATGGATTGTGCCTGGGAGTAATTCTAGTTTATTGTTTGGTTTGGGGAATCACCAGAGTTCCTCTTATAGATTCAAGGACCTTACCAAGTTAAATTGTAAAGTACTTGTTAAATAAAGGGATGCTGTGGCCAAATTATCCAACTTGAAGTGTCAGGGTTTTATAAATGGGGGAGGGTTGGTATTATATGGGTACAGTCTTGGGTTTATCACCAGAACCTACAATACCAGGGTGATGCACCTAATAATGTGCTACCATACTGTGCTTCTTCCACTCAAAGCTTAATTTTCCATGTTCTGATTGCCTCCTTCTCCACAGTTGTAGATAATTTCCCTTATTGGTGTCTTAATCAGCTACTTTGTCATAAATGTGGATGAGATGGCAGGAGATGTGTGCAGGTTGGCTCATGTGGAGACATATGTGGTTGGATTTCTGGTGGCATTGTCTCTAGTGTGGACGGTATATGTGACTGTGACTGTCATAGTGATCATTTGTGGCTGTGCCAAAGAAATCTGTAACTGTTCTGGACTGCATGTATGACTGTCATGGACATGAATATGTGCTGTAGTGATGAGCGAGCATGCTTGTCACTACTCGGTACTCGCACGAGTATCACTGTACTCGGGCTGCTCGGCGGGGAACGAGTAATCTCGCGATACTCGTGCTTTACTCGTGGTCTTCATTTCTGCATGTTGGCGCTCTTTTGAGAGCCAGCCCTCATGCAGGGATTGGCTGGCAGACCACTGCAATGCCACAGCCCTGTTAGTTGTGGAATTGCAGTGATTGGCCGGCCTGCACAGCGTCACCGAGCCTTTATATAGGCCGGCGCGCTGTGCTCTGCTCACAGCTATTCTGACAGTGAGTGTAGGGAGAGTGTCGCTGATTCAGGGAAAGCTTTGCGGCCCTTTATAGCTTTTTCAGTTGCAGGGCTGCAAACAGTGTGACCAAAAGTCCTTCTCAGGACTATTCTAGTTGTATACAGGCAGGCAGGGTATAGCCAGGTCGGCGTACAGTAGCAGAGTCCTTCTCAGGACTATTGTTGCTATATACAGGCAGGGTATAGCCAGGTCTGAATACAGGCTAGTGACCAAAAGAGTCCTTGTCAGGACTATTGTAGCAGTATACAGGCAGGCAGGCAGGCAGGGTAGTGGTGACCGTATACCAGCCTTCATATCTGGGGCTGGTGTACACAGTGTAAAACAGTCCAGATAGTGTCTGACTTGTCTGTACTGTAATTGTCGCTCCCCAAAAAAACCTGTTAGGTTATTATTGCGTCCGTGCTTGGTTTTTAAAACCGCACGTGTGTGCCTGTTGGTGGCAGCGTACAGGTGCACTGGTGTGCGTTTACCAAACTATTATATAACGCACAAGTGTAGTGTATAATACACGTCAGTCAGCAGTGGCTGATAGTGTCAGAGTTCTTAATTTTTGCTCCTAAAACCTGTGTTAGGTTATTATTGCGTCCGTGCTTGGTTTTTAAAACCGCACGTGTGTGCCTGTTGGTGGCAGCGTACAGGTGCACTGGTGTGCGTTTACCAAACTATTATATAACGCACAAGTGTAGTGTATAATACACGTCAGTCAGCAGTGGCTGATAGTGTCAGAGTTCTTAATTTTTGCTCCTAAAACCTGTGTTAGGTTATTATTGCGTCCGTGCTTGGTTTTTAAAACCGCACGTGTGTGCCTGTTGGTGGCAGCGTACAGGTGCACTGGTGTGCGTTTACCAAACTATTATATAACGCACAAGTGTAGTGTATAATACACGTCAGTCAGCAGTGGCTGATAGTGTCAGAGTTCTTAATTTTTGCTCCTAAAACCTGTGTTAGGTTATTATTGCGTCCGTGCTTGGTTTTTAAAACCGCACGTGTGTGCCTGTTGGTGGCAGCGTACAGGTGCACTGGTGTGCGTTTACCAAACTATTATATAACGCACAAGTGTAGTGTATAATACACGTCAGTCAGCAGTGGCTGATAGTGTCAGAGTTCTTAATTTTTGCTCCTAAAACCTGTGTTAGGTTATTATTGCGTCCGTGCTTGGTTTTTAAAACCGCACGTGTGTGCCTGTTGGTGGCAGCGTACAGGTGCACTGGTGTGCGTTTACCAAACTATTATATAACGCACAAGTGTAGTGTATAATACACGTCAGTCAGCAGTGGCTGATAGTGTCAGAGTTCTTAATTTTTGCTCCTAAAACCTGTGTTAGGTTATTATTGCGTCCGTGCTTGGTTTTTAAAACCGCACGTGTGTGCCTGTTGGTGGCAGCGTACAGGTGCACTGGTGTGCGTTTACCAAACTATTATATAACGCACAAGTGTAGTGTATAATACACGTCAGTCAGCAGTGGCTGATAGTGTCAGAGTTCTTAATTTTTGCTCCTAAAACCTGTGTTAGGTTATTATTGCGTCCGTGCTTGGTTTTTAAAACCGCACGTGTGTGCCTGTTGGTGGCAGCGTACAGGTGCACTGGTGTGCGTTTACCAAACTATTATATAACGCACAAGTGTAGTGTATAATACACGTCAGTCAGCAGTGGCTGATAGTGTCAGAGTTCTTAATTTTTGCTCCTAAAACCTGTGTTAGGTTATTATTGCGTCCGTGCTTGGTTTTTAAAACCGCACGTGTGTGCCTGTTGGTGGCAGCGTACAGGTGCACTGGTGTGCGTTTACCAAACTATTATATAACGCACAAGTGTAGTGTATAATACACGTCAGTCAGCAGTGGCTGATAGCGTCAGAGTTCTTAATTTTTGCTCCTAAAACCTGTGTTAGGTTATTATTGCGTCCGTGCTTGCATTTAAAAACCGCACGTGTGTGCCTGTCGGTGGCAGCGTACAGGTGCACTTGTGTGCAATTTCCAGAAACTTTGATATAACGCACAAGTAGTGAATATACACGTCAGCAGTGCACAGCATTGCAAAATGCGCAAGGGCATTGGCAAGGAACAAGGAAGTGGACGTGATGGTGGTGCAGGCAGAGGCCGAGGTCGTGGGCAAGCTCTAATTTCGCCACAACAAAGGGCCACATCTAGTCGCTCGCACGTCCTGTCCCAAATTCTTGGGGACCGCAGCAGTACACCGCTCTTGAACCAAGACCAGTGTCAACAGGTTGTTAGTTGGATAGCGGATAATGCTTCCAGTCAGATTGGCACCACCACAAACACTCTGTCTTCCACACGGTCAAGTGTCAGTAGCCGTGATACTGCACCGCACATTTCTGAACCTGATCCTCCTTCCTACCACCAGGCTGAGTACACGTCCTCCTCGGACATTAATGATCCCACACTTGGACACTCGGAAGAGCTGTTCACGTTTCCATTCACACATTCTGGCCTCTCGCCAGCTCATATTGAAGTGGGTCATGAGGAGATCGTCTGTACAGATGGCCAAATATTTGAGCAGCCACGTTCTCACGAAGTTGGCAACGTGTCTCAACAAGTGGTGGACGATGATGAGACACAATTGTCAGCAAGTCAGGAGGAGGAGCAGGGTGCGGAAGAGGAAGACGACGTGGTGGATGATCCAGTAACTGACCCAACCTGGCAGGAGGATATGCAGAGCGAGGACAGCAGTGCACAGGGGGAGGGAGGCGTAGCATCACAACAGGCAGTAAGAAGCAGGGTGGTGGCCCCAGGCAGAAGTCAGGCAACCGTTCCCCGGAACAACACGACGACACAAGGTGCCTGTACAAATGTTAGGTCTTCACGAGTCTGGCAGTTTTTTAAGTTGGATCCAGATGATTCAAAAAAGGCCATTTGCAACACCTGCCGTGCCAGCATCAGCAGGGGTACCAAAACTAGCAGCCTGACCACCACCAGCATGATCAGGCACATGTCAGCCAAGCACCCGACTTTGTGGGAAGTACAACAGAGTCGAGGAGCAGTGCTTGCTGATGTCACTGCTACGTCTTCGCTGGTTGTGCATGCGAGCCAATCCTCTGTCCATGCTGCCTGCGAACAAGCCTCCTCCACTCCTGCACCTGCAGTTGCCTACGCAGAAAGAACACCATCATCAAGCACGTCCTTGTCCCAGCGCAGCGTTCAGTTATCCATTCAGCAAACCTTTGAACGCAGGCGCAAATACACTGCCAACACCCCACATGCCACAGTTCTAAATGCTAACATTTCGCGACTGCTTGCGCTGGAAATGTTGCCTTTTAGGCTGGTGGAGACAGAAGCATTCCGTGACCTGATGGCGGCAGCTGTCCCACGTTACTCGGTCCCCAGCCGCCACTATTTCTCCCGGTGTGCCGTCCCCGCGTTGCATAACCACGTGTCACAAAACATCACACGTGCCCTGAACAACGCTGTTTCACCCAAGGTCCACCTAACCACAGACACGTGGACAAGTGCTTGTGGGCAAGGCCGCTACATCTCGTTGACGGCACACTGGGTTAATATTGTGGAAGCTGGGACCCAGTCTGAGCGAGGGACGCAACACGTCCTTCCCACACCAAGGTTTGCAGGCCCTACCTCAGTCAGTGTTTCACCCACACTCTACAGCTCCGGAATGTCATGCTCTTCAGCCTCCTCCTCCTCCTGCGCATCCTCATCCACTGTGCCCTCCACACCAGTCACAAGCTGGAAGCACTGCAGCACTGCCTCGGCGAAGCGGCAACAGGCTGTGCTGAAGCTAATCTGCATAGGTGACAAACCCCACAATGCAGAAGAGCTGTGGACAGCTCTGAAACAGCAGGCAGATCACTGGCTCACACCTCTGAACCTAAAGCCAGGAAAGGTCGTTTGTGACAATGGCCGGAACCTGGTGGCGGCTTTGAGGCGAGGCCAGCTGACACATGTTCCATGCGTGGCCCATGTGCTCAACCTCGTGGTTCAGCGGTTTATAAAGTCATACCCAGAGCTGTCTGATCTGCTGGTAAAAGTTCGCCGCCTGTCTGCACATTTTCGAAAGTCACCTACTGCTTCAGCCGGCCTTGCCGGCTTTCAGCGCCGTTTGCATCTTCCGGCTCACAGACTGGTGTGTGATGTCCCCACGCGTTGGAATTCAACTCTGCACATGTTGGTCAGGATATGTGAGCAGAAGAGGGCAGTTGTTGAGTACCTGCATCACCTAAGCCGTCGGGAAATGGGTCAAACTCCACACATAACACCTGAGGAGTGGAGATGGATGTCAGACCTATGTACCATCCTCCAAAACTTTGAGGACTCCACCAAGATGGTGAGTGGTGATGACGCCATTATTAGCGTCACCATACCGCTACTCTGCCTTCTAAAACGGTCCCTGCTGAAAAACAAACATGATGCATTGCAGGCGGAGCGCGATGAGTTGCAGCAAGAAACAGTAGTGGGTGTGGGTGATAACACACAGCCCAGCCTCGTCTCATCACAACGTGCAGTGGAGGACTATGACGAGGAGGAGGATGAAGACATGGAGCAACTCTCCGGCCAAATTGAGGATATGACATGCACACCAGTCATATCCTCGATTCAGCGTGGCTGGCCAGAGGACAGGGTAGATGAGGAGGAGGAGGAGGAGGAGGAGGAGGAGGAGGACAGCATGTTCAGTCATCTTGTTGGTCAGGCTACTGAAGTCCTGGCTGTTAAGAGTCTGGCGCACATGGCTGACTTTATGGTAAGCTGCCTGTCTCGTGACCCTCGCGTTAAGAACATCTTGGCCGACAATCATTACTGGTTGGTAACACTGTTAGACCCACGCTACAAGGAGAACTTTTTGTCTCTTATTCCCGTGGAGGAGAGGTCAACCAAAATGCAGCAGTTTCGGAAGGCCATACTCACGGAAGTAGGCAAAGCATTCCCCTCACAAAACGCTAGCGGCATAGGTCAGGAATCAGTGGACAACCGAGGCGTACAGCCGAGAGAGGCACAAGTCCAATCCGCCAGAGGTAGGGGAACAGTCTTTAAGATGTGGGACAGTTTTCTCAGCCCCTCACGTACCACAGCCCCTGAGGTGCGGGGTAGTGCCACAAGAAATCCTAAGTTTGCCCAGATGCTGAAGGAGTACCTTGCAGATCGAACAACTGTACTCCGACATTCCTCTGTGCCTTACAATTATTGGGTATCCAAGCTGGACACGTGGCATGAATTGGCTCTCTACGCCTTGGAAGTCCTGGCCTGCCCTGCTGCTAGCGTTTTGTCAGAGCGTGTTTTTAGTGCCGCAGGTGGAATCATTACAGATAAACGCACCCGCCTGTCAACTGAAAATGCTGACAGGCTGACTCTGATAAAGATGAACAAGGGTTGGATTGGGCCAGACTTCACCACACCACCAGCAAATGAGAGCGGAGTTTAAAGTTTGCCATGTACCTCCACTCACCCATGGGTACACTTCTCGACTTTGGATAATCGCTGGACTGCTCCTCCTTCTCCTCATGCGCCATCATGATGACCGTTACAATAGTTAGGTCTTTGTTTCAGGTATACCCCCAGTGGTAAATTTTTTCGCCCATTCTTTGCAGAATGGACATTACAACGACAGGAGACCCGCTCCTTTGCAATGGGAACAATGTTTTGAGGCCCTCATGCACGTCTCTACCCAGGGACAACGTGGAGCCTCCCAATTTTTGGCTGCCCTGCCTAAGGGCTATACTGAAATACACCCACTTCCTTACAATGGGCACTTCAGGTTTACAGGCCATCATGCACGTCTCTATCCAGGGACAATGTGGAGCCTCCCAATTTTTGGCTGCCCTGGCAAAGGGCTATACTGAAATAGACCCACTTCCTTACAATGGGCACTTCAGGTTTACAGGCCATCATGCACGTCTCTATCCAGGGACAATGTGGAGCCTCCCAATTTTTGGCTGCCCTGGCAAAGGGCTATACTGAAATAGACCCACTTCCTTACAATGGGCACTTCAGGTTTACAGGCCATCATGCACGTCTCTATCCAGGGACAATGTGGAGCCTCCCAATTTTTGGCTGCCCTGGCAAAGGGCTATACTGAAATAGACCCACTTCCTTACAATGGGCACTTCAGGTTTACAGGCCATCATGCACGTCTCTATCCAGGGACAATGTGGAGCCTCCCAATTTTTGGCTGCCCTGGCAAAGGGCTATACTGAAATAGACCCACTTCCTTACAATGGGCACTTCAGGTTTACAGGCCATCATGCACGTCTCTATCCAGGGACAATGTGGAGCCTCCCAATTTTTGGCTGCCCTGGCAAAGGGCTATACTAAAATAGACCCACTTCCTTACAATGGGCACTTCAGGTTTACAGGCCATCATGCACGTCTCTATCCAGGGACATTGGTGAACCTCACAATTTTGGACTGCCCTGGCAAAGGAAAATACTACAAAGACTCACTTCCTCAAAATGGGCACATTAGACTCAAGAGGCCTTCATGTACGTCTCTTCTCAGGGACATCGGAGTGCCACACAATGTTTTCACGTAAAATCTTTCATGTATTAATCTCAAAAAGTAACATACACCAGCTCTATCTCACTATTGGGTATGTGCCCTTAACATTTCTGCCATGAAAAATCATTTTGGGGTCATTTTGGAAGGTTTTCTGGTGAGTCCGTAAAAATGGCGTAAAACGCGGACAAAATTGTTCACAGCTGTGACTTTTGAGTGATAAATGCTTCAAGGGGTCTTCCCCATGCTGTTGCCATGTCATTTGAGCACTCTTCTGAGACTTTTGTGCCATTTTTAGGGTTTCTCCATGCTGCCGGGAGGTCATTTCACAAAAATACTCGGGTCTCCCATAGGATAACATTGGGCTCGTTGCTCGGGCCGAGTACACGAGTATCTTGGGAGGCTCGGCCCGAGCTTCGAGCACCCGAGCTTTTTAGTACTCGCTCATCACTAATGTGCTGTCATGGAGGAGTATATGGGGGTAACTATCGAGCGAGCATATGTGGCTGTCAGAGGTCATACGAAGCTACCAAAGAAATATTTGGCTGTTCTTGAGGCATATGTGGTTGGAACAGGAGACATCAGGGCTGTCATAGGTCCAACCATGGCTTCTAAGGAGACAACCAGAAGTTTGTCTGGTGGCAATCGGTGGCTATCACAGTGATGTGTACTACAAAAGCAAGAATCCAAAAATGTTTTCAGTAGCAAACTCCAAATTATACTTACATTCTAGAGATCTTTTTTTTATATTTCTTTAAAAATAAATCAAGTTCAGATGAACTTTTGACTTTGTGAATTTCAATTTATTTCCATTCCTTCTGTATAATGGATTAGTAATTTAGTGCACTATGTTTAAAAGGTCAATCATTACACCCTGGAATAATTTAGCTGTAAGGTAACCAAAGTTATCCACCCAGAACTACTCACCTTAACAAAACTGCCTCTGTCTATTCACTCTTATGTTATGTATTGGCTATTTATGTGCTGCATTGACTAATCTTTGACTCTTAGTCATACTGCTACCAGAAAACATATTTACAGGACCATTATTCTCCAAGTAACGGTTTTCCATTGCTGTCACTTTTGAATATCTAGCATGATTTGTTCAAAATTGTACAAATTGGTCTATCTGGAATGAATATCTACCATACTGATGAAAAGTCAGGACAATCTTGCCTTGTGGGTGATGAATACAGAGATGCAGAGAAGAAGCTTTAAGCTTCTCGACTCAAGAGCAAAAGTTATACTGTGTCCAATCAGTACATGCCATTAATAATCCTGCTGTCCTCTGATGTGACTGAAGGCGGTCGTCTCAAGTACCATGACCCAAGCGGGGCTGCATGGCCTACCCCATGTATAGCAACTGCCATTATTAGAAAGCAATACAGGTTTATATATACTATCTATCTATCTATCTAGAAATATATATAAATATACAGTATATGTATATATTTGCTTATAAAAGAAGAAGCAAAATGAACAAGAGTATAATACTCTTTACTTGCCATGACCTGGTAAATAATTTATCATAATTAGAGTTGAGCGAGTACATAGCTATTCATAGTCTCTATACTCATAATGAGTACTGTCTAATACTTGCGCATTCGTTCCAAATAGTATGTGCACTGCAAGTCAATGGGGAAAAACTGGCAAAGTAACGAGTAACCCAAATTCCGTACTATTCATGCGAGTAGCAAATAGTGTGGAATTTGGGTTACTCGTTACTTTGCGAGTATTCCCCATTGACTTGCATAGAACATGCTATTCGGAAAGAATACGAAAGTATTAGACAGTACTCATTATGACTATAGCGAGCGCGAAAAGTTAGGTACTCGCTCAACTCTAATTATAATCCTGATCTGGGTGCGGTTTTTTTACATGACAGGTTCCTTTTAATAAATTTGTCAGGTTAAGGCACGGTACGCACACTGCGTTTTTTGACACTGCATTTTTGTGCATTTTTTGCCGCTAAAAACGCACCCGCGGCAAAAACGCAGCAGTAAAAACGCATGCATTTTTACCACGTTTCGGTGCGGTTTTGGCTGCGGTTTTGATCACTGCGTTTTGCTGCGTTTTTGATCACTGCGTTTTGCTGCATTTTTTCAATGCATTGCATGAGTGTAAAACGCAGTCAAACGCAGAAAAGAATTGACATGACCAATTTTTTTTCAGCTCAAAAACGCAGCTAAAAAAAAGCTGTGTGCGGACAGCAAAAATGAAAACTCATAGACTTTGCTGGGGAAGCAAAGTCATGCAGTTTGAAGCCCAAAAATGCAAAAAAACGCACCCCAAAAACGCAGCAAAAAATGCACTGTGCGCAAATAGCCTAATACTGCTAGCTGTGCAGATTCTCGTTTATCCAGCACTGCTAGAGTTAAGTAGATCCTCTGGTCTCCTGAAACTCTGAGTGTGAGCAATAGTCAGCTGTTCTCTATTGCTAATCAGCTCTGCTTTAAAGGCTTCTCTCCTAGTCCAGGTAACTGCTGGTGATAGTTTCTGCTATACTTGCTTTTAGAGGGGAACCTGTAGGCTGAGGACCAGGAATCCATTCAGAGAAACGTTTGCTGAGTGAAAGTTGTATTGTTTTCCCTTTATTTGTCCTCTTTGTTTTTTCCCCTCTGGTCCATTCTTCATTTATTACCCCTTGTTGTTTTGAGTGCTTTGAGTGATTGTTGTTTATATTACCCATGTCTGTCTTATCCCCTCTGTGTCTTTAACTTAGAGCATGACTAGAGTTTTCGCTGCTGTACACTATACAGGTCTGAGCCCAGGGAAAGACAGGGATAGGCACGCGATCGGCGACGGGGTGCAAGAATCCGTATATGGATGTTAGGGAGTGCAGGGATTAGTCTTAGATGAGTTTAGGAGGTGACTCTGCACCTCTCTCCCAACGTATACCCTTTGTGTTGCTGCACTCACCGGGGGTTCCCATGTACTGGTGGAATCCCTGTAGTCACTGCGTGGCAGATACTGGGGGATGCTAAAGCACAAACACTATTGAAGTTTTGAATGAGTTTTTTTTTGCTTAATTGTAAGGCATGGTGCCTTTTACCAAAACATGGGAGTACTGAACACTATGGGTAATCAACATGATAAAAAATATGAACATTCTCAACTTATATAAACACCTAGTATGAAATATAAATATCCATCAATTTCTTGCAGCCACAGTAATTCAGGCTTGGCATTACTACCGGGAAACCATTAAATGGTCTTATTCATATAGATACAACAGTGCTGATCAGGACATAATGGCTTGAAAACTCTCTCTGAGGTTGGAGGAACTTTCCGAGCTATGATGCCCCAGTTGGCATTTTCCAGTTGGAATGAATAGTTACTTTAGTGTTTGACGTTGAAGAACCACCCAGTTTGCCCTTTACAATGTTTATTGACTTTAAGACCTATCTCAGTTACAGACTGGGTTTGTTTAGGAGGGCCTACCCCAATATCATCTATATATTATAGGAAAATGTGAAACATGCCTCATGCTTAAGGAATACTATTGAAAAACAAATCCCATCACGTTACAGGAAAATGTTTTGTAATGTGTTGTTTTAGGCTCTGTTTACACTACTGGTAAATACCATACTGCATTTTAATAGTAGAAAGGACAGAACTGATGTATGTGAGAACATGACTTGAACCTTTGGTCCTCCACAAAGGACTTTTATTAAATGACAGGACAACCTGGGAGTCAAAATGTTTGAGCCCTTTTTCTATGAGGAATACAGCTGCATCTTTAAAATGGCAATGACTAGCAACATGCATGAGGGAGATGGTTGTTAAAGGGGTTATTCTAGACTTTTACATTGATGGCCTTGTGGGGGTGAAGCCGGGCAGTAGTCGTGGGCAAGGGGTTTCTCAGCAGTCCTTTGGTGGTTCGTACCCGGCTAAGTCCACAGGGCTTTGGGGACGGGATTGGTTGCGGTGATCCTGGGCGAGTGCGTGGACTTTGTATGTGCAAGCCATACCTGTGACTAGGCCATCATGCAGACTAGGATTCCTTCACCGAGGAGTCACAAACATGGATACTTGTTTCTTTCTCAACAATCTTTTACTAACAGTTACGCACAATACTTTCACCACATCGATACTGCGGGCACAACACTCGGACATGTTCTGTACATCTTATGCGACTTTAAGACACACTTTTACTGTAGGCTGCTCCATCATTCTTAGTACTACTGCTGCTGTTTGTCCATCCTCCTTCTTACTGCCTGGCAGCACATTCCCACACGATGAAGCCATATAGTCCTCCCTGGCCTGGGAGTCGTCCCACTCCAAGAGACCCATTCTCTATAACGGTGTAGACTGCCATGGACTCACCTCGTCTACCGTAATTTCGGTGCCGACCTGTTCCCCCAGGTCTATGCCAGCCTCCACTTGAAAACTAGTACCAATGGAGTCAGATAACTGACTTGGAAAGCTCTCTAGAGTTTGGGCCTGATACTCACAATTGCGAGACAGTTGACCTTCTACCTGTCCCCAACTAGAGTCCTTCCCTCATGCTCTGTTCCTGGTTTAACCCTGAGGATCAGTTTTCGAATGCCACAAACACTCACTTTCTTTGGCCTAAGGTATCTGACGGGCTTACACACTTCTCCTATGCACTATACTACCCACTAGTATAGATTTTAACACTCTACTACTGACTAAACCAGGATGGAGTCAGGCTGTTCCCTGTGTGGCGCCCTGGACAAGCCACCACGTCACAGGAACTACACCAACACACCCCACACCTCGGTCAGGCACACCTAAGTCAGACAAAATCCTTGTTGCCTCCCCCCAGGGGCTGATGTTCACACCAGGGGGTCGGCCAGGCGGTTGGTCCCGCCCACCGAGGAGTTCACAGTCCTGGAGGCGGGAAGAGAGTTGAGTTTGAGGAGTTAAGAGGAGAGGAGTGAAGTGAAGTGGTAGAGGAGCAGACAGAAAGTGGTCCGGGTGTGTGGCCCGGATGGAACAGCAAGGTTGGCAGACGGTGGTGACCGTCTGCAGGAGAGGCTTATTGGAGCTAGCCGTAAGGACCGTGGACGGGCGGTGGCCCGGTGGTACCGGACCGGTACGCAAAGAGAAGCCAGCACCATCCTGCAGGGGCTTACGGACCCCGACAAGGCTAGGAGTCGCCGTGCAATTTGTCAAATCCGTTAGCGAAGGGAACCTCCTGGGTTTCCCAGCTGCCAAGTCCCGATAGAAGGCAACAGTCCAACCGTGAGAGGGAAACACAGTCACCGCCAAGGCTAAAGTTCCCAGGGCCAGAGCCTGCGGGCAAAAGGGGGCTCCTTCAGCACATATCCAAGCTGGGGAGCGGGTTACCGGTGGGAACCCATTGGAACCGTACTCACTACACAGGTGCAGGGAAAGGCAGTCACCATAAACCTGCCGGGAGGAGAAACACAGCAGCCGTCTGTGGGACCCGTCCATCCAGCCGTTTGTTTTACCGGAGACTCTGTGTTCATCATTGGCTGAGTGAGTACCACCGTGCCGTGCGGCACAGCGCTGCCCCCGCACCTCACCAGGCCCTGTAACCCGCCTGCCATCCATCCCTACCCCATCACCGGGCCCCGGGACAACCAACCCCCTACCCAAGGAGGGGAGAACTAACATCCAGGCTGCTCCCTGTCATCACTCCCGGGATCCCCCGTCCAGAGCAGCGGTGGTGTCACCAATATCACCACAACCGTGGGTGGCGTCACGGACAATACCAAATCCCCACAATCAATCTCCCCCCTTTTTCACTCACGGGCGAGGAGCGCCGCTCGAGTCCCCGGGATCCGGCCCACCGCTCGAGCCACCACTGAGCAGCAACAGCAGCCGGACCCGAGCAGTGGGAGAGCGCAGCGTCCCCTCCTCCGCCCGCGACACCTGCAGCTGCCTTCTACTCCTGTGGGCGACCCACAGAGATTAACTGTTCTCTGCCTATTGTTCTGTCACTAGGCAGAACCTATTCTCTATTCCAGGGAGAAGTACCAAAGCCCGGCCACTAGATGGCCACACTTATGCCTTATGCATATACATATTGCATACATAATAGCCACATAAACATGGTTAACATTATTGCAACGATGATCAGTGTCTTCAGGGCAGGAGCACACCGACCCTAGTCGACACTCTTGCAGCCTATCATTAGGATAGATCATCAATGTCTGATAGGTGGGTGTTCAACAGCCGGCACACAGGCATATTAGCTGTTTTCATTGCGGGCAGAAGAGCTCAGTTGCGGAGCTGCACATCACAGCTCCATCGTATATAATGACCGTGGCCATGTACTGTATACGCGCCCCCCATTTGAAAAATAGGGAGCGGATGTGCAGTACATGGCTGTGTCTCCTATACAGTTTATGGAGCTGTGAATCTCTGCAACTGAATATTGGTATTAGGGGCAGCTGGTCGGTTGGGATGCCGGGTGTTGCACTACCACCAATCAGATACTGATGACCTAATCTAGGGATAGACCATCAAGGTAAACGCACAGCACATCTCCTTTAACAATCATCCCTGTCATGCATGATGCTAGTCACAGCATTTTAATGATGCACTATTTGTCATAGATTAAGGGTTCGAACATTTCGACTTCTAGGTAGTCCTGTCATTTTAAAATAGTCTTTTGTGTAAGCCTAAAGGATTCATTGATTTTCCCACAGGTTCTCCAGACCAATCTTCTGTTCTTCTTCATTGCATTCAAGACAAAAAAGGAACCTATCAGGGAAGAGAACAGACCTCTATTCCAGCCTCCAGTGCCATCTTGGGCTGCACAAGTATAGCCTTGACAGCGGTGGCATGGTCAATAGAACATCTATAGCTGGACGTCTGGCTCGTAGCCGAATGTCACGCAAATAACTTCTGATGACTTGTGTAGCCAATGTAATGGCGTAGGGCGGCATAATATACAGTAGCCTCATCGCTTTACTCTTCATACCAGTACAGTGATTTGTGCTACCATGGCCTGCAGCATCTCTGGACTCGCCTCCCATCTGCAATGACATTAGTTAATTGCAAAAGTAGTTTACAGTAGTAGATATTGATGATTTGCCTAAGTGCATTCATTGCGGCAGAACATTGACCAGACAACCACTGAAGGGGATCTGTCAGCAGGTTTTTACTATGTAAGCTGAAGCAAGGATGCTGCAAGGGTTAGCACAGAAAATTCAGGGATGCCTGTCTTGTCACAGTCTGATCTGTTGTTTATTTGCTATGTCTCTTTAAGAAGCAGAACCCTTAGCATTGCTTGGACTACAAAGTCACACGCAGTCCGGCACACAACCTCCTCTGATTGACATCTCATTTTCTATGTACAATCTCTGTAGAGAGTCTGGTGTGGGAGGGGACAGCTCTCTCAGCTCTGCTACATCTAAAAATTCTGATTGTGTCAGAACGGCTGTAGCCATTAATCTAAGTGATACATTGTTGGATTTTGAATCTCCTTGCCTACATCATGCTGCTCTCGGATAATGTAACAAAAACCTGCTGACAGATTCCCTTTAATAACCTCATTGATAGCAACCAAGGCTGTAAATGCGGGGATTTCTGAGTGTGATGCTCACACTCAATACTGAATAAATCAAGATGTTTTGAAAATTTTGCTACCATTCTTTCATTTGCATATCATTAACACGTCTGTCAATCCTGTGATTTCCACAACTCCATGACTTTTTCTTCTTTGTCAAAGAAAAGACAGTTGCACTCTGTAATGCTAAAGCATAAAAACCACGAATGTAAGAATACAGATATGCATTAATGCTATATGAAATCTAAAAAAAAACCAGAGCGCAACTGTCTCTTTTTTTGCCATGTTCAGTTTTGCACCTGTTTACATTGCAGTTTGGTGAGTGCCGTCAGTCTTTTTGTCTAGCTTAATGGGGGTCATACCTTCTGACCATGCATCCCTCCCCCATTAGCCACAGGTGATTTCATTCTCTACAGCGGGTTCCCACTTGCCCATACACAGGATGTTTTTAAACCCAGAGAGAGGCTTCAGTCCAGAGAAGGTACCCAGTATATGAGATATGCCATGCCGTGGCTACTGGGCAGATATAAAAATGGTCATTTTTGTATTCTAAATATCTCAATTTCATCTCAGATTTCATTTAGAAGTAATGCATTTCTGTATTCTTACATTCATGGTTTTCATGCTTTAGCATTACTTAGTGCAACTGTCTATTTTTTTTTTTGCCATTTTATGTCATGTTCAGTTTTGCACCTGTTCACATTGCAGTTTGGTGAGTGCCGTCAGTCTTTTTGTCTACATTAATGGGGGTCATACCATCTAACCGTGCACCCCTCCCCCATTAGCCACAGGTGATTTTATTCTCTATAGCATGTTCCTACTTGCTCATACATAGGAGGCTTTAAAACCCAGAGAGAGGCTTCAGTTCAGAGAAGGTATCCAGTATATGAGATATGCCTTGACGTGGCTACTGGGCAGATATAAAAATGGTCGTTTTTGTATGCTAACTATCTCAATTTCATCTTAGATTTCCTTTAGCGGTAATGCAGGTCTGTATTCTTACATTCATGGTTTTCATGCTTTAACATTACAGAGTGCAACTGTCTTTTTTTTGTCACTTTATGGCATGTTCAGTTAGCACCTCTTTTCATTGCAGTTTTGAGAGTGCTGTCAGTCTTTTTCTTCTTTATGTTGCAATTTCTATGTTGAGGTGTGTATGTACTCCAAAATGGCACTGGTGAGAACTACAACTTTTTCCCCCCAAAAAACAACTCCTCACATCTCTCATATTAAACAGTGTTTTAAAAAAAAATGAAAATCTAGAATGAATGTTGCTTATTTCCGCATCCAAAAAGTATAATTAAATGTGATCAAAAAGCCTTAAATACCACAAAACAAAACCAATGTAATCTACAGCAGGGACTGTAATTTGCAGACTTAGCTTAGTGTTATAGATACCCAATATAAATCAAAATGATGATCATTAAGGGGATTTCCTTCATTAGACCTTTATGACATGTTAATCACATATGTCATTAAAGTCAGATCAGTGGGGATTTAGTAGCTACAAAAACAATTGTGCACGTTTACAGTGGAGAAGTGGCTGTGCATGAAAATTTCAATGGGTATGTCAATATAACATAGGATCCCCAAGGACAGTGCTGTGGCACTGGAGACTATGTTTGGATTTCTTGCTACTGCACATGTGCAAGCGCTGAAGACTAAAGCCTGCTTTACACGGTACGACCAATTGTGCGATTTCAAAATCGATCGTACCCGCCCCCGTCCTTTTTGCGTCACGGGCAAATCGCTGCCCGTGTCGCACAAAGTTAGTAACCCCCGTCACACATACTTACCTCTCGTGTGACCTCGCTGTGGGCGGCGAACGTCCACTTCCTGGAGTGGGAGGGACGTTCGGCGTCACAGCGACGTCACACGGCCGCCGGCCAATAGAAGCGGAGGGGCGGAGATGAGCGGGACATAAACATCCCGCCCACCTCCTTCCTTCCACATAGAGCCGGCGGCGGCCGCGGGAGGCAGGTGAGTTGCTCATCGTTCCCGTGGTGTCACACGGAGCGGCGTGTGCTACCACGGAAACGATGGTCAACTAAATTAAACGATTTTATGGAACCTAGCGAGCAGTACCCGACTCACGATTTGTGAGCGATACTGCGTCGCTAGGAGGTGTCACACAGGCCGGCATCGCCAGCGATGTGCGTCACAAAATCCGTGACCCTGACGATCTATCGCACGATAGATTGTCTGGTGTAAAGCAGCCTTAAGTCCTATCTTGGAGCCATTGCACATGTGCGGGTGACATCATTGCTGACACGAGGTCACATGTCTCTGACACCTTCTAAGCTGATTGGCCGCTGGTCATGTGCTTGTGACACGTGGGCACATGTCTCTGACACCTTCTATGCCGATTGGTCGCTGGTCATGTGCTTGTGACACTTTGCTCGGTGATAGGTCAGCGTGACGTCATTGCTGTCATTCTGGCAGCGGATTGGCTCTGGTGTCCTCCATCTTGGATGAGGCACAGAGCCTATATAAGACCCTGATGCACGCCGCCCGGCGCTCAGTCCTCTTGGTTCATGCATGAGAGTAGACGCCCTGTGCACGTCCCTCTAGGCATCTCTCTGTCTATGTTAGGTGAGCGCTACCGGCAGGGTAGCGTCCTTATACCTTACAGCTTCGGTGTTACGGGGGGCTGTCTGATAATAACCTAAAGGAGTATCAGACAGTCAGGGTCCACCGTGCAAAGACTTTGCTGCAGACTATGGCAGAGTGCAATACCTCTGTTAACTCACAGAAGGATATAATAAGTAAGTAAAGCAATTCCTCCCTTACTTGGAGGGTGTGTGGAATGATCTCTGTTAATAATAACAGAGACAAAGGCAATGTGTGCGAAATGGCACCTACCTAGGTCCGCTCTTCTAGTGGTGCAAAAGAGACGAACAGCAGCGTAAGCCGCACAAAGCTCCTACCTGCGTTCGCTCCACTAGTGTGCGAGGAAACGAACCACTAGATATGGCACCTGCCTAGGTCCGCTCTTCTAGTGGTGCAAAAGAGACGAACAGCAGCGTAAGCCGCACAAAGCTCCTACCTCTGTTCGCTCCCCTAGTGTGCGAGGATACGAACAACTGCCAGACGCAGTATAAGGAACGTTACCCTAGCGGCAACGTCCACCTACGAGTCGAATCACAAGGCCCAGCCAGACCATGTGCCTCAGGCACCTGCCTATGTCCGCTCCCCTAAGAGGTAAGGATACGGACAGCAGCCGAAGCTGTAAGGTATAAGAACGCTACCCTGCTGGTAGCGCTCACCTAGCATAGACAGAGGAATGCCTAGAGGAACGTGCACAGGGCGTCTACCCTCATGCATGAACCAAGATGACTGAGCGCCATGCGGCGTGTGTCAGGGTCTTATATAGACTCTGTGCCTCATCCAAGATGGAGGACACCAGAGCCAATCCGCTGCCAGAACGACAAGAGTGACGTCATGCTGGCCTATCACCGAGCAAGGCGTCACAAGCACATGACCAGCGACCAATCGGCATAGAAGGTGTCAGAGACATGTGACCTCGTGTCAGCGATGATGTCACCCGCACATGTGCAATGGCTCCAAGATAGGACTTAGTCTCCAGCGCTCGCACATGTGCAGTAGCAAGAAATCTGGACTTAGTCTCCAGCGCTCGCACATCTGCAGTAGCAAGAAATCTGGACATAGTCTCCAGTGCTCGCAGCAACCGTAACATTCGGCTGCAGTCCGTATCCTTACCTCTTAGTGGAGCGGACATAGGCAGGTGCCTGAGGCACATGGTCCGGCTGGGCCTTGTGATTCTACTCGTAGGTGGACGTTGCCGCTAGGGTAACGTTCCTTATACTGCGTCTGGCAGTTGTTCGTATCCTCGCACACTAGGGGAGCGAACAGAGGTAGGAGCTTTGTGCGGCTTATGCTGCTGTCCGTATCTTTTGCACCACTAGTAGAGTGGACCTAGGCAGGTGCCATATCTAGTGGTTCGTGTCCTCGCACACTAGTGGAGCGAACGCAGGTAGGAGCTTTGTGCGGCTTACGCTGCTGTCCGTCTCCTGGCACTGCTAGAGGAATGGACCTAGGTAGGTGCCATTTCACACTCACTGCTTTTGTCTCTGTGACCATTAACAGAGACCACACCACACATCCTCCAAGTAAGGGAGGAATTGCTTTATTTTCTAATTATATTCCTCTGTGAGTTTAACAGAGGTATTGCACTCTGCACTTGTGCTATTACTATTTACAGTGGCACACTTATATACCCCTTATCCTCTGCCATAGTCTGCAGCAGAGTCTTTGCACGGTGGACCCTGACTGTCTGATATTCCTTTGGCTTTTATTATCAGACAGCCCCCCGTAACAGACAGGCAGTTGTATTACAGTTCTGGTTTGTATAGTGATAATAGAGTTACTACGGTATAAAGATCCACTTCTATACGCCTTTGAGCTCATATGGAGCCATTGAAAAATTATGGCATGCTCTAGCCAACTCCTTTTGTACAGAGGCATGTGGATAGTCTACCCAAGACGTCTGACCACACTAGGGAGCTTTATAACCTTTACATTAATTGATGCCTGTTTTGGAAATGTTTATCTTTAACCCAGCAGCATATCCAGGGGAGGGCAGGCAGGGCATTTGCCCTGGGTGCAGCCAGCAATGGGGTGCCATCGCCTGATGCGGAAGTCTGAGGTACCTTCCCAGGGCTGCATTTTGCCGCCTGCATAGTGGGAGTCGGCTGTTCTCTGAACCGGCTGTAAAACTGACAGCCAGCTCAGAGATGTTGTAGTGCACCGGCTCCCAGTAATCAATTGAACTTGCATCTTTCCGCTGTGAGTAAAATTGAAGCCCTGACTGCAGGCACTTCTGGGTCAGGGTGACGTCAGCAGCATGATCAGGCCAGCACTGCTACATCTGAAGCTCACAACAAGTGCCATAGAACATGACTGCCCTCTGTGAACTGCAGGCAGCAACTGAAGTAAGCCGAGCGGTCAGCGTTAATGTCACTCAGGTGATTTGAGGTCACAAGAAGAGGACGCTAGCTGTGGCCGCGACTAATCTGAGTGACATCACCACTGATCACGGCTTAGTCGCTGCCTGAACTTCACAGCGGGCAGTCATGTTTTATGGCGCTTGCTGTAAGATTCATATGTAGCAGTGATGGAAGCATTGAGGGACCTTGTGTGTGTGGTGCCCTGGCCTAGCCAGGTCATCACAAATAACACCCATACACCCCCACCCCCATTAGACAGGGACACCAGCCAAACACAAAATCCTTGTTGCTTCCCTCCAGTGTATGATGTCCACACCAGGTGGGGTGGAGCTAAGCGGTTGGCTCCACCCACTGAGGAGTTCACAGGCCTGGAGGCGGGAAAAGTGACAGTTCAGTGTAGGAGTTTGAAGTGAGAGGAACAAGCACTTGGGTGTCTGGGTTTGTGGCCCAGGCACTGACAGCAAGGTTGGCAGACGGTGGTGGCCGTCTGCAGGAGTGGTGGAGCAACACGGAACCGTAGGACCTGGGACGGGCGACCGGGGAGCGAAGTTAAGCCAGCACACACAGGCAGGGCCATCGGACCCCGACCAGGCTTGGAGCCGCCGACAATAGTCAGATCCGAATGTGACTGGAATCCCAGGGGTTTCACAACAGCAAAAGTCCCGATTGAAGACAACAGCCCACACCGTGAGGGTATACAGCTACTGCCTAAGGCTAGAAACCCAAGGGCCAGCGTCTGCGGGCAAACGGGCTCCTCTGGCACCCATACACCGGGGAACGGACTACCATTGGGAATCCATAGAAGTCAGAAAGAGAACATTAAGGTGCAGGGAAAGACAGCCGCCATCACCTGTCCGGGGAGAAGCACTGCAGCCGGCTGCGGGACCCGTACATCCAGCCATTTGGTTTACCAAGGACTTTGTACCTTTCTTGCTGAGTGAGTACACCCGTGCCATCCGGCACCACGCCGCGCTGTCCCTGCAACCCTGCACCTCACCAACCCTGTCTCCCTGTCAAATTATCGGGCCCCGGGACCACCAACCCCTACCCACGGAGGGGGAAAAAAAATATCCCAGCTGCTCCTTGCCATCACTCCCGGGATCCCCGTCATCAGCAGCAGTGGTGCCTATCTTCACCACGACCCGTGGGTGGCGTCACGGACTAAATCCCCCAAACCAACCACCCCTTTCACTCACGGGCGAGGAGCGCCGCTCGAGTCCCCGGATCTGGCCCACCCCTCGAGCCACCGAGCAGCCATCGCAGCAGCGCTGGACCCGAGCGTTAGCGAGCGCAGCGCAGTGATGTCCTCCCCGCCCGCGACATGTGGATTATGTCAGACCTGCAGGTGTGTTTTGGGGGTTAATAAAGAGTTGAAAGATGTTTTTTTTTTGTCTTTTATTTCAAATGAAGGATTTTTGGGGTGTTTGTGTTTATTTACTTTCATTTACAGATTAGTGATGGGGGAGTCTCATAGATGCCTCCCATTACTAAGGCTGCTGTGGGCTGTCATTAACTCCTTATTACCTATTCCCACCACACCAGGGCAATCGGGAAAAGCCAAGTAGAGTGCTGGGACTGTCACATCTAATGGATGCAGCAATTCCGGGGGCTGCAGGCTGATATTTTTAGGCTGGGGGTGCCCAATAACCATGGTATCCCCAGCCTGAGAATACCAGCCCCCAGCTGTCGGGCTTTATCTATGCTGGTATGCTGGCAACATGGGGGCATCTTAAGCCAATTTTTTAATTAAGTAACTTATTTATTTTACTGTACGACATAGACCTGCCCCCCAGCGTCTGTGATTGGAAGCCTCAGACACGCTGTCACTCAGCGTGGAAGCTAGTCTGACTGCAACCAATCTCAGATGCGTGTGGGTGGGGGAAGCAGTGAATATGATGAGCGCCCCGGGAAAAAGAATGAGAGGCCGCGGGAGCAGTGTGACAGCCACTCTGGTGACTCGATAAGTATGAAGTGTTTATTCCTTCCCCTTTGCGCTGGATTCTGGTCCCCATAGACTTTATATAGGATCCGGCATCTGGCCAGATACCAGGGATCAATTAACCACCGACCCAGAGTCAGCGGGGGATTGATCTGATAGTTCTCCGCAGTGACAAAACGCAAAAAGAATTGACATGCTCCATCTTAATGGTCACCACAAAGATGCAGCCAAAAAAAATGCAACGTGCGCAAAGCAAAAATGACCTTGCTGGGGAAGGAAATTCATGCAGTTTTGGGACCAAAACTGCACCCAAAAAGTGCACAAAAACATGGCAAAAAATGCGGCGTGCGCACAAGGCCTAAGGAAGCAAGGAATCTGCAACAAACTGACCGTACTAATTCCATTGGCTCTACAGTGAGCAGTGAAGTCCATACCTTTATTAGGATATTTTAGGTCTTTTCCATCATTTGTAGCAGATCTTATACTTAATGATTTGTCATTTCCTTCAAAGGACTGACCCTCCCTTGCTGAGGAAATACATTTGTAAGACAAGTACTTGCTGATAAAATACTAAATCATAAAAGAACAATTAAAGCCATTGAAATCGGAGAGGTTGACCTGTACGAGAAGTTCTCCTATAAAACAAAACCAGACAATACGACTGATAGGTTTTACGGAAAAAAAGAAAGAAAGAAAAAGAAAGCAAATGAAGTCACAAAGGTTATTTCAGTTACTTACATGTAATGTTTTATTTTTAAATAATCCCCAGTCTTGAGCCAGAAAAAATTTAGAAAGGTTAAGACTAGTTTAAAGGGAACCCAGCATTAATTTGATGCAGCCTGAACCACGGGTAACATTTAATTGCTGCAGTGTTTCAGAGAAAAAGTCAACCAGATACTATAGGAAGTGACCTGTCTAGTCTGTTATCTAAGGAAAAGACTGATGGCACATTCTACCTTTCTAATATGAACAGGTGCAAACTGAACATGAAACATAGCAACAAAAAGAAAAAATAAGATAGTTGGACTCTGTAGTGCTTGACATGTGAAACAATGAATATGGGAATATAGACATGTATTACTGCTATGTAAAACATGTAAAAATTGAGATAGTTAGCACACAAGAATGGCCAGTATTATGTGAGCCAAACAGCCAACGGCAAGGCGACCTTATATTGTTGGGTCTCTGCCTACTCTAATGCCTCTATTTGAGTTAAAAAAAACCCTATAATTTATAGATGGACAGGAACCTGCAAATGGGGAATTAAAATTTCCTGAGGCCAAAGAGCAGGAGTGCTCAATCAGAAGGCAAAACCCTGTAATCTTGTGTGCAATCTCAACTTTTACATGTTCTTCATAGCAGTAATACATGTCTATATTACCATATTCATTGTTCCACATATCTTTGGACTACTGTCTCCTTTTTTGTTACTATGTTTCATGTTCAGTTTGCACCTGTTCCCAATAGAAAGATAGGATGTGCCATCAGTCTTTTTTCTTAGATTACAGGATTTTGCCTTCTGATTGAGCACTCATGCTCTTCAGCCTTAGGCAAATTTTAATTCTCCATTTGCACGTTCCTGTCTACCCATAAATTGTAGTTTTTTTTTTAAAGAGAGGCATTAGAGTAGGCAGGGACCCAACAAAAAGAGGTCACCTTGCCGCTGGCTGTTGGGCTCACATAAAACCGACCATTTTGTGGGCTAAGTATCTCAATTTTTACATGTTTTTCATAGCCGTAATGAATGTCTATATTCCCATTTTCATTGTTACACATATCTTAGCACTACAGAGTTCAGCTGTCTCCTTTTTGTTACTATGTTTCATGATCATTTTGCACCTGGCTGTTGGACTCACATAAAACTGGCCATTTTGTGCGCTAAATATCTCAAGTTTTACATATTTTCCATAGCAGTAATGCATGTTTATAATCCCATATTCATTGTTACACATATCTTAGCACTACAGGGTGCAACTGTCTCCTTTTTGTTAAGGCCCCGTCACACTAAGCAACATCGCTAGCAACATCGCTGCTAACGAACAACTTTTGTGACATAACAGCGATGTTGCGAGTGATGTTGCTTAGTGTGACATCCAGCAACAACCTGGCCCCTGCTGTGAGGTCGTTGGTTGTTGCTGAATGTCCTGGGCCATTTTTTAGTTGTTGCTGTCCCGCTGTGAAGCCCAGATCGCTGTGTGTGACAGCGAGACAGCAACAACTAAATGTGCAGGCAGCAGGAGCCGGCTTCTGCGGACACTGGTAACCACGGTAAACATCGGGTAACCAAGAAGCCCTGTCCTTGGTTACCCGATATTTACCTTCGTTACCAGCCTCCTCCACTCTCACTGTCAGTGCCGGCTCCTGCTTCTTGCACATGTAGCTACAGCACACATCGGGTAATTAACCCAATGTGTGCTGTAACTAGGAGAGCAGGGAGCCAGCGCTAAGCAGTGTGCGCTGCTCCCTGCTCTGTGCACATGTAGCTGCAGCACACATCGGGTAATTAACCCGATGTGTGCTGTAACTAGGAGAGCAGGGAGCCAGCGCTCAGTGTGCGCTGCTCCCTGCTCTGTGCACATGTAGCTGCAGCACACATCAGGTAATTAACCCGATGTGTGCTGTAACTAGGAGAGCAGGGAGCCAGCACTAAGCAGTGTGCGCTGCTCCCTGCTCTCTGCACGTGTAGCTGCATGCACTGGTAACCAAGGTAAATATCGGTTTGGTTACCCGATATTTACCTTAGTTACCAAGCGCAGCATCTTCCACGCGGCGCTGCTGGCTGGGGGCTGGGACACTGGTTGCTGGTGAGCTCACAAGCAACTCGTGTAGCCACGCTCCAGCGATCCCTGCCAGGTCAGGTTGCTGGTGGGATCGCTGCAGTGTCGCAGTGTGACAGCTCACCAGCAACCTCCTAGCAACTTACCAGCGATCCCTATCAGGTTGGATCGTTGTTGGGATCGCTGGTAAGTTGTTTAGTGTGACTGAGCCTTTACTGTCTAGTCTATTGATATTCCCAGCCAGCTTCTCTCCGCCTTGTTCCAATTTATTGACAGGTCTCTCCATATGTACACACATGAAAGACACCTATCAACTAACAGGAACAGGATGGGAGAAGTCAGTTGGGAACTACATCAGACTAGACAGGTCTCTGCCTATAGTCCCCAGCTTATAAAAATGTTCTCTCTGTTAAATGTTGCACAACTGGGTGGGTACAATTGAAAAGCTAGCTTCTGATTCAAGCTGCCCATTTTTGGCAGCATGAATCTAATAACAACAGTCATTATACTCAGACCCAAATTTTCTGGTGCTGAAAAAATAGAAAAAGCGCCTCCTGAAAGTCAAATATCCTGCGAGTGACATCCTGTTCCATTAGTACTTTAAACCCCTGGATGCCACCGCCAATCATGACAGTGGCATTTAGATGCTTAACAGAGGGTGAGAGCTCCCATTATAAGGCTGTGTGCGCACATTGAGTATTTGGTTGCATAAATTACTGCTATGGCAATCTGTAGCCAAGTAATGGTGTCGGGGATCTTAAAAAAATGGCTACAATCTGCAAAAACAAAAAAAAGCAACAAGTGCATGAGATTTCCAAAATCTCATTAATTTTGATACTGCTGTAAAAACACACTGAAAAATGAAAAATGCAAGGAGTGAACAAGCCCGAAAACTGCCAGCTTCATGTTTCGTGCATTGCAATGTAGAAGTATTGTAATGCATGAGACAAGTAAATATTATCAAAGTGAAAAATATTCAAGTCCAGTAGTTAAAGTAAGTACAAGTGTAGAAATAAGTTCAATAAAATATGGTTAAATGTAAAAAAAAAAAAAAACCAAGAAAAAACACAAAATCATATTCACCTCTAAAAGCACAGTTTTTGTGAAATAAATAAATAAATAAAACAAAGGACTCTTATTTGGTATTGCAATGTCCAGAACAATCTCAATTATAAAGCTGTCACATTATTTATTCTGTATGGTGAACACCCCCCCCAAAAAAAATATAGAAATCACATTAAAAATGTAGCTTTTTTCATCATAATGACACATAAAAAAAAAAAAATTGGTAAAAAGATCAATGTAAAAACAAACACGCTAATTGCCTTTTCATACAGTAGCTTGGTGTTTAGTGCCCCCTATTGGATGCAACAATACTAAAAGTTAACATCAACCTTTTAATGAGCCTTGGCAAATGATTGCAGACTCGTGTTTCTGGGTGTTTGCTCCTCACCAGGGCAAAGCAGAAGATTTCATTTGGCTAAGTAAGAGGCTTCTAACTGGCGATGTAAGGAGGAATGTGTCTCCTTTTCAGGCATGCCAAACCATCGTAAGAAGACATGTAGGCCACACAATGGTTCTCAGGGAATTTAAAAATACAGATTGCCTCTTCAGAGAAGAAGAGGACTTGAACAGCATGTCCATCTTGAACTGTCCTCCCACCCTTCCTTCCTCTTTGACCAGCTACAATCTGGCTTCCGACCACATCATTCCACTGAAACTGCCCTAACTAAATTCTCCAATGACCTACTAACCGCTAAAGCCAAGCAAGATTACTCTGTCCTCCTCCTCCTGGACCTGTCCACTGCCTTTGACAAAGTAGACCATTCCCGCCTACTACAGATTCTCTCGTCTCTGGGCATCATAGTCTTGGCCCTATCTTGGATCTCTTCATACCTAACCGACCGAACTTTCAGCATCTCCCACTCTCACACCACTTCCTCATCTCGCCCCCTATCTGTCGGTGTCCCCCAAGATTCAGTTCTTGGACCCCTGCTCTTTTCCAACTACACCTTTGGCCTGGGAGAGCTCATAGAGTCCCATGGCTTTCAGTATCACCTCTCTGCTGATGATTCACAGATCTACTGCACATCTCTGGACCTGACATCACATCCTTACTAACCAGAATCCCACAATGTCTGTCTGCTATTTCATCCTTTCTCTCTGCTCGATTTCTAAAGCTGAACATGGACAAAACAGAATTAACTATCTTTCCTCCTCCTCATTCTACCACCCCACCTGACATATCCATCAAAGTCAACGGCTGCTCACTCTACCCAGTTCAACATGCTTGCTGCCTAGAAGTAACTGTAGATTCTGTTCTCTCTTTCAAGCCACACATCCAAGCCCTCTTCACCTCCTGCCACCTCCATCTCAAAAATATTTCCCAGATTCGTACATTCCTTTTCAAAGAAGCTGCAAAAACCCTAGTGCATGCCCTTATTATCTCCCACCTGGACTATTGTAACCTCCTGCTCTGTGGCCTCCCTACTAACAGTCTGGCACCCCTACAATCTATTCTAAACTATTCTGCCTGACTAATCTACCTGTCCCCCCGCTACTCCCTGGCCTCTCCTCTCTTCCAATCCCCTCGCTGGCTTCCCATTGCCCAACGACTCCAGTTCAAAACCCTAACCATGACCTACAAAGCCATCCAGAACCTGTCTCCTCCTCACATATATGACCTAGTCTCACGGTACGTACCTGCGCGGAACCTCAGATCCTTACAAGATCTCCTTCTCTACTCCTCTCATCATCTCTTCCCACCACCGCATTCAAGATTTCTCCTGTGCATCCCCCATACTCTGGAATGCTCTACCACAACATATCAGACTCTTGCCTTCCTTGACAAGCTTCAAAAGGAACCTGAAGATCCACCTCTTCTGACAAGCCTACAACCTGCCATAACACTCAGTCCGCTATAGCACCGCATGACCATCTCTTCCCTCGCCTACTGTATTGTCACCCATCCCTTTTAGACTGTGAGCCCTCGTGGGCAGGGTCCGCTCTCCTTCTCTACCAGTCTGTGCCTTGTATTGTTTATGATTATTGTACTTGTCCCTACTATGTATACCCCTTTTCACATGTAAAGCGCCATGGAATAAATGGCGCTTTAATAATAAATACGGTAATAATAAAAAATTCTAACTCCAGCTATTGGATGTAGCAATCTGAAAAGTCAATATAAACCCATTAATATACATGAACTAGGATTAAATGCAAAAACAGACACAAGTTTCAGAGTGTTTTCCCCTCATCAGTGCACGGCAAAAGAAGTGATTTGGCTGGATTAGAGCTCTCTAACAGGGAGTCTGAGGGTAAAATGTCTTCTTGTGGACATTTTGGAAATTTATATGCCATGTAATGTGTCCCTTTCAATTTAAATACTCAAATTGCCTCTTCAGAGAGGAAGAGGACTTGAACTTTAGCGCCTCCTATTAGGTGTTTCAATCCTAAGTCAATACTGATGGTTTAAAAAGCCTTGCCACATGAATTACGCTGAGGAGTAGCATACACACTGAAACACGTCTCTGCAAATGGAGTTTCTGGTTTGGCTTCTTATTTTTTTATTAGATAGATTAGTAGTTTGACAGAGGGAAGTAGATCCCTCTATGAACCCAACAGCACTCTCGCAGAACCATTACTGCCGATTCAAATGGGTTAATATGCAAATTTAACCTGAAATAGTATCTGATAGGCTAGGTAATACATTGCACTTTATATGCAATGCAATGTATTACCCATGCGATCGTAACATATGTTCAAAAAATATTCAAACTAAATAGTGTAAAAATAATGTTTGGTTTTATAAAAAAAAAAGTAAAAACACCCTCCCCAAAATCCTCGTTTATCCAATAAATTTTTTTTAAAATCTAAAAAAATGATTGAAACTTACTTTACCACTTCCTAACATGGCGATTTTCTGTTTAGGCACTTGAATTTTTTCTTCCTCTTCTTCCAAGAGCCATATCTCTTTTATTTTTTTGTTGATATAGCCATATAAGGGCTCGTTTTTTTGCGGGACAAGTTGTACTTCGGAATACACAATCCATTATACCATTTAATACAGTTGAAAACAGGAGTAAAATGAAATTTTGCAATTATTTTTGGGGTTTTGTCTGTACTGCATTCATTGTATGGTAAAAATGAACAGGAAATATAATTATTTGGTCGGTACCTTTAAGGAAATAGCAAATATTCCTAGATTGTTTTTTATTTAAGAGATGGCAAAAATATAGCAATCAATTTAACATTTTTTTTTTGTTTCTGGCACAATTTTTCGAGACCTGTAACATTTTTATTTTTCAGTAAATGGAGCATTTTTTGCAGTGTTGCGGCAGACACAACAGGCTAAATGTTACCAATTGGGTTAAATTAATTTAATATTTTAATAGATCTGATATTTACAGATATGAGTATTTTTTTTTATTTTAATTTTAATATTTTTTTAATATTGTAATAGATCTGATATTTACAGATGTGAGTAATTTCATTATTTATTTTTCTTTTTTAATTTTTAGAACTTTTTAAGTTGTAATTTTTTTATATTTTAATAGATTTGATATTTACAACTGTTGGTATTTTTTATTTATTTTTCTTTTTTTAATGTTTAGAATTGTTTATGTTGTAATTGTTTTAAATATTTTTATAGATCTGATATTGCCAGCTGTGAGTATTTTTTCTTTATTTTTCATTTTTAATGTTTAGAATTGTTTGTTGAAATTTTTTTAAAATATTTTAATAGATCTGATATTTACAGATGTGAGTATTTTATTTCTTTATTTTTCTTTTTTAATTTTTAGAATTTTTTAAGTTTTTTTTATATTTTAATAGATCTGATATTTACAGATGTGGTATATATGAGTATTTTTTCTATTAGTTTTTCTTTATTTTTATTTTTTAAAAATTTTCATTTTTAATTTTTTTTTTTATTCCCCATAGGCGACTTGAATCTGCAACCATCAGATTTCTTGTACACTGCAATAACATATTATTTCAGATTATATTAAAAGTCACATTCTCTTATGAACGCCACCTGTGGGCTAGAATCCTAACCTTCAGCAGATCCCCAGCTGTCAACGACAACCCAATCAGCGCCTCGCGATCACATTATTCAGGCTGTCAAAGGGAGGTTACAACGGCACACCCCTGGGCTGTGAATGCCACTGTCAGAGGTTGCCTGCGACATTTAATAGGGTAACATCTTCTGGCAGAGCTCAGTTCCACTCATCTGCTGGGAAAGATGCAGGCTCAGCTCCTGAGCCCACATCAGAGAAGGTGACCTGACATATTAGTAGGTAAAAGAGTAAAAACAATACATATTTGCTATTGCGTGTTCATAACGATGTGTGCTGTAATACTATATTATTTTTCCTGCATTATGAACACCAACAGAAACACAAGAATTAACATTTCTGCCTCATAAAAAATTAAATAAACAGTGATCAAAAAGTTGTATTTATCCAAAGAAAAAGTACCAATAGTACCAATAAAAACTATTGCTTTTTGCAATCTTAGAGTTCTGTAAACAAAAAAAATTAGAAAGTTATGACTTTTAGAATATGACGCAAAATAATATATTTTAATAGAAAAATGATTTTCTTGTGCGAAAACAGTAAAAAATATTAATAATTATATAAATTGGATAAAAGTATTTCATTATTGAACCCATATGGTGAATGCTGTAAGAACAAAATATGTAAAACAACAGCAGAATTGGTGGTTTTTGATCATCCAGAATAAAATAAATATATAAATGTGATAACAATGGGCCAAAAGTATTTACCCAAAAATGGCACCAGTGAAATCTATAGCATGTCCTGGAAAAAAAAATCTTTTGTGCAGCTCTATTTTCACAAAATTGAAAAAGGAATGGGTGTATGATTTCTTTTTAATTATTTGTTTGGTTTAAAGGCAGTAAAACAAAAAATTCAAGGTATAAAAATTCCATAATGTCATCATTGTATCGACGTGAAATATAAAGATGAAATATCAATTTAAACAAATTAGTAAACAAAACAGTATTTAAAAAAAAACAAAACAGAATTCCATAACTTCTCAAAAAGTGATCAAAAAGTCATATGGACCAGAAAATGAAAAGTGCATCTTGTGGCAAAAATAAATAAGCCTATACTCACCTCCGGTGCGGCCGCGGTTACAGTGATGTCTGAAGTTGCGTTCCCGGGACCCATGTGACATTGTTATGACACACAGGCCCCACAACCAATCAGTGCTGGCTTTCTTTTTCCTGCCTTCAGACATTCAAGCAGGAAGTCAGCGCTGCGCTCACATCATGTTCAAATGTCCGAAGGCGGGGAGACAGACGTCGGGCACTGATTGGTTGCGGGGTTCGTGTGTCATAACAATATTATATGGGCCCCAGGAATGTGGCCGCATCAGAGGTGAGATTAGGCTTATTTATTTTTTCGGAGGCGAATGAGAAGGAGTTGTTTAAAACCCTATTACCATAAACCACCAATGAAACAAGTATGAACCTCAATATATTGTAATTTTAATCACTCACTAGTAAAAATGATTGAATCAAAAAATGCTAGTTGACATTTAACACATTATACAGTCATGGCCAAAAGTTTTGAGAATGCTACAAATATTAATTTTTACAAAGTCTACTGCTTAAGTTTTTCTAATGGCAATTTGCATATACTCCAGAATGTTATAAAGAGTGATCAGCTTAACAGCAATTACTTGCAAAGTCAATATTGGCTAAGAAAATAAACGTTAACCCCCAAAACACATTTCAACATCATTGCATTCCTGCCTTAAAAGGAGCAGCTAACATTGTTTTAGTGATTTTTCCATTAACACAGGAGTGGGTGTTGATGAGGATAGGGCTGGCGATCAATCAGTCATGATTAAGTAAGAATGACACCACTGGACACTTTAAAAGCAGGCTGGTGCTTGGTATCATTGTTTCTCTTCAGTTAACCATGGTTATCTCTAAAGAAACACGTGCAGCCATCATTGCTCTGCACAAAAATGACCTAACAGGGAAGAGAATCACAGCTACAAAGATTGCACCTCAGTCAACAATCTATCGCATCATCAAGAACTTCAAGGAGAGAGCTTCCATTGTTGCCAAAAAGGCTCCAGGGCGCCCAAGAAGGACCAGCAAACGCCAGGACCGTATCTTAAAACTGTTTCAGCTGCGGGATCGGACTACCAGCAGTGCCGAGCTAGCTCAGCAATGGCAGCAGGCTGGTGTGAGTGCTTCTGCAAGCACTGTGAGGCGGAGACTGCTTGAGCAAGGCCTGGTTTCAAGGAGGACAGCAAAGAAGCCACTTCTCTCCAGAAAAAACATCAGGGACCGACTGATATTCTGCAAAAGGTACAGGGAGTGGACTGCAGAGGACTGGGGTAAAGTCATTTTCTCAGATGAATCCCCTTTTTGATTGTTTAGGACATCTGGAAAACAGCTTATTAGGAGAAGAAGAGGTGAGCGCTACCGCCAGTCTTGTCTCATGCCAATTGTTAAGCATCCTGAAACGATTCATGTGTGGGGTTGCTTCTCAGCCAAGGGAATCGGCTCACTCACAGTCTTGCCTAAAAACACAGCCATAAATAAAGAATGGTACCAGAATGTCCTCCAAGAGCAACTTCTCCCAACTGTCCAAGAGCAGTTTGGCGCCCAACAATGCCTTTTCCAGCATGATGGAGCACCTTGCCATAAAGCAAAGGTGATCACTAAATGGCTCATGGAACAAAACATAGAGATTTTGCGTTCATGGCCTGGAAACTCCCCAGATCTTAATCCCATTGAGAACTTGTGGGCAATCATCCAGAGACGGGTGGACAAACAAAAACCAACAAATTCTGGCAAAATGTAAGCATTGCTTATGCAAGAATGGACAGCTATCAGTCAGGATTTGATCCAGAAGTTGATTGAGAGCATGCCAGGGAGAATTGCAGAGGTCCTGAAGAAGAAGGGTCAACACTGCAAATATTGACTTGCTGCACTAACTCATTCTAACTGTCAATATAACCTTTTGGTACTCATAATATGATTGCAATTATATTTCTGTATGTGATGTAAACATCAGACAAACACAATTAAAAACCAGAGGGCAACAGATCATGTGAAAATATAATTTTGGTGTCATTCTCAAAACTTTTAGCCATGACTGTAGAAGATGGCATCAGTAACAGAAAGCTGACAGGACCTCATGTGCATCAGCGCCATAATGCTTGCAGCTGTTAAATCACATGTTATAACACAGCCAATCAGGAGGGACTATCATAGCATGTGTAAAAGCCTAAGCAGGGAATGCAGCAGCCATTTTATGGTGATATTAGAATAGTGGAAGGATCTCAGAGCTCACAGCTATTCAACAGAGAGAGGAAGACAAAACCCTAAAACATTGGACAAATACCGTATGGCATCCGTTTTCTTTTCTCACACCCATTTAGTCTCATTGGCAAGTCTCAGCTGATAGACACATGCAATGTCAGCATGCCGTGATTTTATACTCAGTCCAATTAGAGCTGAAGAATAATACACAGATCTGACCTGCCTCATTACATAACATTGGTCCAAGTGTAATCCAATTATTTATCGGATTGTATTCGTCTTATTCATATGCTAGTGTCACTCCGTCCTTACCATCACACTTTTTTGTGCAATCTTATTGCAGTACAAAGAAGAAGCAAGACATCACAATAGTTTTTATAAAATAAATCTGGCCCATTTCATATGTGAAACATGTAAATGGAAAACCAGTTCAGGTGTCATCAGTGGTTTCCATCAGTGTCAACTAAATAGCAAGATACCAAATCAACGTGGGATAACCACCCCATTCCACCTATTAGAATTAATGTATCATGTAGCAAAAGGTGTATAGAAAAAAAGAAGTGCTAAAATATAACTTTTAATAAATTTTACTGTATAAAATGGCCAAGGTTCACTCTAAAACACACACAATAAGCAAACATAAAGCACCACATGTGGACCACCAAGCTCAAACGCTGTGGCACAATAAATAGAAATGACCACTAGCTCTAACAGTGACATCATCAGTTGGAGTTAGGGGTACTTTGCACGTTGCAACATCGCTAGCCGATGATAGCGATGCCGTGCGCGATAGTACCCGCCCCCGTCGCACATGCGATATCTTGTGATAGCTGTCGTAGCGAACATTATCCCTACGGCAGCTTCACACGCACTTACCTGCCCTGCAATGTCGCTCTGGCTGGCGACCCGCCTCCTTCCTAAGGGGGCGGGTCATGCGGCGTCACAGCAACGTCACACGGCAGGCGGCCAATAGAAGAGGAGGGGCGGAGATGAGCGGGACGTAAACGTCCTGCCCACCTCCTTCCTTCCGAATAGCCGGTGGAGGCAGGTAAGGAGATGTTCCTCGCTCCTGTGGCTTCATACACAGCGATGTGTGCTGCCGCAGGAACGAGGAACAACATCGTATCTCCTATTGGTGCGACATTATGAAAATGTCCGACGCTGCACAGATCACCGATTTACGACGCTTTTGCGATCGTTTATGAATGCATCTTGGCTTTACACGTTGCGACGTTGTTACCGGCGCCGGATGTGCGTCACTTTCGATTTGACCCCGACGATTTTGCAGTAGCAATGTTGCAACGTGCAAAGTACCCCTTCGTTTTCTACATAGAACAGTTTGTCTAATCATAAATGACTAAAGGGGATAATTTCTAGACTGTTTTTAATTTAAAAAAAAGTTATAAAACTTAGTAATGTGTCTCGGGTGCTTTTTGCATGTAAATCTGTAAACCGTGTGATATACAATCCAGGTGCACTGTGCATTAAGAATTTGTATTATATGCTAACTTCCAAAATGATTCTATAGGGTCATGCATGGTCTGTGGCTCTCTCAACCTGCTGCATAACCCCTGGTAGCAACAGAGTAAGTAGATATATCAGTGATTTCCAGCTAATGACTGTTAAGTTGGTAATATATTAATGTGTTTACATAGTGTTTATATAGTGCACATGAACTTTTGTTTCCCTTAGATATATGTTGTATCTTTTTTTTTCTCTTTTATTTTTGTTTAATATTGGAATAGGTTTGTGTGCAAATAAGGATTAATTCTCAGAATAAATATCATTTCAGAACAAGCATATTCCAGGCTGGAGGTTTGTCCTTGGTGAAAAGGTTTATTTACCTTTACCATTTTGCTCTGGGGTTATCAATGTGTGGACTTGTCATTTAACCTTCACATGACTTACTCTGTATTAAAGCAGCCAGGTTTTGTTAATATTATTGCTGGCAGAGACAGGCTATGTTCACAAGCAGCATTTTTGCAGCATTTTTTTTCTACAGCGAAAACAAAACCTCGTTTTCTTGCCAGTAAAAATGTTGCGTTCAAAACTAGGTGTGAGCGAACCCGAACTGTAAAGTTTGGGGTTTGCACCTGGCACCTGGTATCTGGGGCTCAAACACAGACTTTTCAAAAAAGTCTTTGTTCAAATTCGGAGTTCAGCTGCTGTTCGTATGCTAATAAAATTTGATGAAAGGCTGCAATGTAGCCAAACGAGATGCATGTACACTGCTGTGAACCAATAAAGAAAAAAAATGAAGTTGGGTCCTCCCTATTTTTGATAATCAGTGCAGGTAAAGCAGACAGCTGGGGGCTGGTATTATCAGGCTGGGAAGGCCCAGAGTTATTTGGCCCTCCTCAACCTAAAAATAGCAGCCTACAGCCACCCCAAAAAGTGGCGCATCCATTAGATGCGCCAGTTCTACGGTGGTTTGCCTAGCTCTTCCCAATTGCCCTGGTGTGATGGAAATTAGTGTAATTCCTTTGGGGTTGATGTCAACTGTGAATTGACAGCTGATATTAAGCCCAGGCGTTAGTAATGGAGTAATGTTAAATAAAACACCCCTATTTCTAACCTGTAAGTGTAGAGTTAAAAAACCCACACACTGGAAAAATAGTTTATTTGGAAAAAGACTCGCCCATACTCCACTTTTCCACAATCTATTATTTAAAAAGAAATCCTTGAAGTTGTGATGTAATCCAGTGGTGTAATGTGCTAGGACGTCCATCGGATGCTATGGAGCACTGTTCTAAGATGATTCAGCTGCGACAGCCACTAATCTGTCTGGTCTGTTAGACCTTTCAACAACTCTGCGGCAGTGTGCTGTTTGTCACCTAAAGATATAAGTTTCAGAAGAGCCTGTTGCCGCTTCACTGAGGCAGTGCTGCAGTGCTTCCAGCTTGTGACTAATATGATATGGTTGACAAGTTGAAGATGGAGGATGAGTAGGAGGAGAGAGTGAAGGAGCTGGTATAGGAGCTGAGGGAAACCCTGATAGAACTAGGGCCTGCAATTCTAGGTGTCAGTAGCACATGTGCCATCCCAGGGTCCAACTTGGTCTTGGACTCCACTAGGTTCACCCAGTGTGCTATCAGGGAAATGTAGCGTACGCGGCCACAACACTTGTCTACATGTATGTGGTTAAGTGAACCTTTCCAGTAACTGTATTGGTGGGGGCACCGGTGATGTTATGAGATACGTGCTTGTGTAAGGTGAGGACGGCACAGTGGGAGGAATAGTGGCGGCTAGGGAGCCATCACCATCAGATTATGGAAAGCCTCAGTGTCCAAGAGCAGTCTGGAAATATGGGCGATTAGTTTTTAGTACTGTGGGTGAATGGCTGCATATTTCCGCTTGCATTCCAAGGACTGAGGTAAGGACAGCTGAACGCTGCCCAGGGACAAAGAATCAGAGAATGTTGCTGATGGTGCTTGCGAATGTGCAATAACAGGTGAGCGACAGCAGGCTTCCATCCCTGCATCCCGGACAGGGGATTGCCAAGCACGTAGCACAGGTGAGGAGGCAGTGGTGTTACTCGGAGACACTGGTGTGGACCCAGGCATTTGGCTCCCCTAATTGCAATCTTGGATGACATCTGCCTGAGCATCCTGGTGGTGGTCAGGCTGGTAGTGGTCATGCCCCTGCATAACTTGGTAAGGTACAGGTTGCAAATCACTGTTTTCTTGTCTACCCCACTTTTTTGTAAAAAAGCGCCGGACTGGGGAACACCTAATCCTTGGTATCGAGTGTGCCGAACACCTGGATGCTCAATCGAATATTGAGCGTGCCAAGCACTCCAATGCTCAATCGACTATTGAGCGTGCCAAGCACTCCAATGCTCAATCGAGTATTGAGCAGTGGCGAGCACATTCGCTGATCACTAATAATAACATACTAGTTTCAAATAAATCTATCAATCTCATTTACCAATGGAAACTCATCTAAACTTTTCATTTATTAATGAATTTCTCCCCAGTCATAAATGCAAAATCCATCATAATTCTTTTATTTTTTTGTTAAACTTTCCAACTCTCATGCTATTTTTTTTCCCCGCCTGCTACCTTTGACCAACTTCAGCGCAATGCCAAATCTGAGTTGGCTGTCAAAACTTACTCTTACATCATATTATTACCTCCTACCATTTCCCTTAATTCACCCAGGGCAATGGACATATGATTGTGTGCTTACTGAGAAAAAGTTCTTGTGATAAGTTTCGAGAGACAGACAAAAATAGAAATGGTGTAAAAGAAGAAATAACATAAAACACATAATAAAAAACAAAAACTAATCGAAAGCTAAAAAAACATAGACTAACATATTAGAATGTATCTAATTGCTAAACACAGTTAAACAGCCCTAACCTTAGAATTGTGAGACCTGCAAAGGTGGCGAATATATATTCTTAGCGCAATCTACTTGTAGCCTATGACTTGTAGATATATTTTATTGTAAACATGTCAATCATCCGCCATTATTCTTCCTACATCTGTGATTCGGGCATGTTTCTATTAAGCCCCCCCTTTCACACTCTCCATGCACCCCTCTTATATGACCGGCTGCATCAGTATTGCTTTACACCTTTCATCCGTCTTACACACATTCCCCTCCAGCAGCGACACTGCAGTTATATATTCAAGTAGATACTGGGATCGGGATGTGTAATTCCACAGCTTGAAGTGATTCTGTCTGGAGAGGAAATAAAAAAAAAAAGGAGTTAACTCTTTCACCTTTGGAGAAAAAAAATGATATTGTGTTTTGGCACACTGATTATATTTAAAAATATCTTTTCAAGGAATTTTTTTTAATAAAAATAAATAATTCAAAATGTGTTAAAAAAAAAATAAGTCCACGATTCATCAGCGATTTTACACCAGAATTGTTGTGTATTTTTTTTTTTGTGAAATGCGACACTGCGCTAAACATTTTGCAACTTTTGGTATTTTAAAAGAGCAGGAGCAGGACGGGAGGCCTGATGGTGACACCCACTTGTCAAATTCAGGATGAGCCGTAGCTGTGGTTAAACCATAAATCTTACTCCAGTCCTCTACTGGAGTAAGATTGTGGTGATGGGCATAGAGGCATACACCAATTTGCACCTTGCCTGATTTATTCAGAGCATGCACCTCTTAAAGAGGACCAGCCACCAGGATTTTCCTATATAAACTAAAGCCAGTGCTATTCTGGCGCTATCATGCTGATTCTATACATACCTTTAGTTGTGAGATTGGATGTATACTTTCTGAAATACTGGCAAGTAAAGTGTGTGAAATGCACTGATTTTTGTTGATAGATGTTGCAGAATATCCAATAGATGGGTTGGGTTTTGCTAGTTATTCCCACCCCTGTCTGTCTGCCTGTCCTTCCTAACTACTCCTTCCCTCCTCCACCTGTACTAACAGAGAGAGGGGAAGGAAGGACGGCAGCAGACAGGGGCGGGAATAACAACTAAATTTACTTGCCTGTATTTCAGAAACTATACATCCAATCTTACAACTAAGGGCGGCTTTGCACACTATGACATCGCAGGTGCGATGTCGGTGGGGTCAAATTGAAAGTGACGCACATCCGGCATCGCATGCGATATCGTAGTGTGTAAAGCCTTGATGATACGATTAACGAACGCAAAATCGTCATAATCGTATCATCGTTGCAGCGTCGGCGTAATTCATAATTACGCTGACGCGACGGTCCGATGTTGTTCCTCGCTCCTGCGGCAGCATACATCGCTGTGTGTGAAGCCGCAGGATCGAGGAACATCTCCTACCGGCGTCACTGCGGCTTCCGTAGGATATGCGGAAGGAAGGAGCTGGGCAGGATGTTTACATCCTGCTCATCTCCGCCCCTCCGCTCCTATTGGCCGCCTGCCGTGTGACGTCGCTGTGATGCTGCACGACCCGCCCCTTAGGAAGGAGGCGGGTCGCCGGTCAGAGCGACGGTCGCAGGGCAGGTGAGTGCGTGTGAAGCTGGCGTAGCGATAGTTTTCGCTACGCCAGCTATCACACGATATCGTACCTGCGACGGGGGCGGGCACTATCGCGTGCGACATCGCAGCATCGGCCTGCGATGTCGCAACGTGCAAAGCCCGCCTAAAGGTATGTATAGAATCAGCATGATAACGCCAGTATAGCACTGGCTTTAGTTTATATAACAAAATCCTGGTGGTTGGTCCTCTTTAATGAATCAGACTCCTCATGTATCAGGGCCTAAGAGTAAAACACATGTACATAATAATAATAATAATAATAATACATGCAAAGTACCAGCTCTACATCTTGAATCCAGTACAGTGATGAAAAGGTATAAAGGCATGGTACAAACATCCTATATACAACTCTCATTTAGGCAGCATGGCAACACAATATAATGGGGTACAATCAAATAAGATAAAGGTAGTAAGCCATAGGGCGCCATAAGCAACTTATCTCAATCATCTATTTTCAGACCTGAGTTGAACTCTGATGGCTACCGTTGGCAAAATATCCGGTCCTAGTCTACACTTATTTACAGTGGGTGAAATGAGTATTAAACACATCACCAATTTTCTAAGTAAATATATTTCTAAAGGTGCTATTGGCATGAATTTCTCACCAGATGTCGGTAACAACCCATCCTATCTACACATGCAAAGAAATCAAACCATGGATGTCCATAAATTTAAAGTAGTGTAAGGCTCTGTTCACACACTGCGTTTTTTACCTGCGTTTTTGGTCCGTTTTTGCTGCAGAAATTTCTTGAGAAATTCTTGTAACCTTTCTGCAGACATTCCCTAGCAAAACCTTTGGGAAAAAAAATTAGCTGTGCGCACACTGCGTTTTTTCTCAAGAAAATTCTTTCAGTAGATTTTCTTAAGAAAAAGAATGAGCATGTCACTTCTTTTCTGCAGCTAACTGCGTTATTTCACTCCATTGACTGTAATGTAATCATGAAATAGCGCAGGAATAACGCAGGTAGCAAGTGATGTGCGTTATTCCTGTGTTATTCCAGCGTTATACCTGCGTTATTCCCACGTTATTTTGCGTTTTTGGGACATAGTGTACCTCCCTGCACTGCGTTTTGCAGGGAAGTGATGTCACTAGGACAGGAAGAGGTAGAAGTAGAGAAAAAAAAAAGCATGTGCTCCACTGTATTTTTACCTTCCAGCCGGGTAAACACACAGCGGCGGCCCGGTATTCTCAGGCTGGGGAGAGCGAGGGACAGGGTTAATGCCCCCTCCCCCTCCCGCAACCGAGAATATCAGCCGCAGCTGCCCCGGGACTGTCGCATCCATTATGCGACAGTCCCGACGTGTTACCAGCTCTTCCAGATGCCGTGATGCGAGGGCAATCCAGGTAATATGGAGTTAACGGCAACTAATAGCTGACTCACACACCTAAAAATCCTTTATTTTGAATAAAAGACAAAAGCCCCTCTTTCTCCAGTGTATTAAACCCCCCGAAACACACAGCTCCGACGCAATCCACAGCGATTTCCCGCGGCGCTTCCAGCCCTGCTCCAGCTGCGTGTGACAGTTCTCCATGGGTCAGTGAGCGAGTGCTGAATGCGGCTCCTGAGCGAGGTGCAGAGGTGACTCCAGGACATTTCTCACGGCCGCTGATGTGAACACACTACTGGCCGCGAGAAGTGCAGTGTGTGTGAGGGGAAACATCATAAATAAAGCCGGAATATCTATCCCTCTATTATCTATCTATGTATCTATCTCTCTATATATCTATCTACCTATCCCTCTATTTTCTATCTATATTATTTATCTATCTATACCCCTAAATATCTATCTATTATCTATCTATATCTATCTATCTATTATCTATCTTTCTATATTATCTATCTATTATCTATCTATCTATTATTTATCTTTCTATATTATCTATCCTTCTGTCGATCTATCATCTATCTATCTATCTATCTATCTATCTGTCTGTCTATCTATTATCTATCTTTCTATCTTATCTCTCTATGTATCTATCTATCTATCTATCTTATCTATCTATACCCCTAAATATCTATTATCTATCTATATCCCTCTATCTGTTATCTATATCTATCTATCTAACTATCTATCTATTCCCCTAAATATCTATTATCTATCTATATATCTATCTATCTATCTATCCCTCTATCTATCTATCTATCTATCTATATATCTATCATATATCTGTGGTGCCCTGGACAAGCCAGGGGCCACAGAGAACAACACAAACACACCCCACGTTCCCGGTCGGGCACACCGAAGTCAGACACAAAACCCTTGTTGCCTTCCTCCAGGGGCTGATGTCCACACCAGGGGGTGGGCCAGGCAGTTGGCCCCGCCCACCGAGGAGTTCACAGTCCTGGAGGCGGGAAAAGCAAGCAGTTGAGTTGTGGAGTTTGAAGTTGGAGGAAGGAAATTGTGGTAGTGGAGCAACTATCTGACAGCGTCCGGGTGTGTGGCCCGGATGGTACAGCAAGGTTGGCAGATGGTGGTGACCGTCTGTAGGACTGGCCTATCGGAGTTTACCGTAAAAACCGTGGACGGGCGGTGGCCCGGCGGTACCGGACCGGTACACAAAGAGAAGTCAGCACCATCTGGCAGGGGCTTACGGACCCCGGCAAGGCTAGGAGTCGCCGTGAATTTGCCAAATTCATTAGCGAAGGGGACCTCCTGGGTTTCCCAGCAACCAAGACCCGACAGAAGGCAACAGTCCAACCGAGGGAGGGAAACACAATCACCGCCAAGGCTAAAGTTCCCAGGGCCAGAGCCTGCGGGCAAAAGGGGCTCCTCCAGCCCATATCCAAGCTGGGGAGCGGGTTACCGGTGGGAACCCATTGGAACCATCTACCGTACATAGGTGCAGGGAAAGGCAGTCACCATCAACCTGCCGGGAGAAACAACACCGCAGCCGTCTGTGGGACCCGTCCATCCAGCCGTGTATTTTACCGAGAACTGCGTCCTCATCATTGGCTGAGTGAGTACCACCGTTCCGTGCGGCACAGCGCTGCCCCCGCGACCCTGCACCTCACCAGGCCCTGTAACCCGCCTGTCATCCACCCCTACCCCATCACCGGGCCCCGGGACAACCAACCCCCTACCCACGGAGGGGAGAACTAACAACAAGGCTGCTCCCTGTCATCGTTCCCGGGATCCCCGTCCAGAGCAGCGGTGGTGTCACCAATATCACCACAACCGTGGGTGGCGTCACGGACAATCACCAAATCCCCCACCATCCAATCAATCTCCCTTTTCACTCACGGGCGAGGAGCACCGCTCGAGTCTCCGGGATCCGGCCCACCGCTCGAGCCACCACCGAGCAGCAGCAGCCGCAGCAGCCGCGGTCGGACCCGAGCAGTGGGAAAGCGCAGCGTCCCCTCCTCTGCCCGCGACATATCTATCTCTGTATTATCTTTTTTTTTTCTTTTCATTTTCAATGTGCTTTATTGCTTGCTTTATTGCTGTAAAGGCATTAAAAAACGCAGGGACCAACATGAAAAAACGCACCAAAAACGCATCAAAAACGCACCAAAAACGCACCTGCGTTATTGGTGCGTTTTTTAACACAGGTGCGCTAATCCTTCACTCTCAAGAAATTTCTTAAGAAATTTCTTAAGAAAAATCATTTTTCTAATGTGAACATAATAAGCCTAATAATAAAAAATGTCACAAGGAAAAAGTATTGAAGACGCTTACTGAAATTTATTTAATGCTTTGTACAAAAGCCTTTGTTGACGATGACAGCTTCAAGATGTGTCCTTTATGGAGAAACTAATCGCATTCATTGCTCAGGTGTGATTTCAGCCCATTCTTCTACACAAAACTCTTCAAATCCTGCAGGTCCCATGGGCTCCTTCTTTGAACTTTGACCTTTAGTTCCTTCCATAGATTTTGTTTTGGATTCAGGTCAGGTAATTGGCTCGCCAATTTAGGAGCTTTATTTTCTTTCTCTCTTTTCTCTCTGGGATCATTGTCTTGCTGAAATGTCCTCCCTCGTTTCATCTTCATCAACCTGGTAGATGACTGCAGACTTTTATCAGGACTATCTCAGTACATTTGTCCATTCATCCTTTCTTCAATTATATGAAGTTTGTCAGTGCCGTTTGATAAAAAAAAGTCTCCATCATGATGTTCCCACCTCCAAACTTCACTGTTGGTATAGTGTTTTTTTGTGGTGATTTGCCTTTTTGCCTCCAAATACGGTTTGTATTATTGCATCCAAAGAGTTCAATTTTGGTCTCCTCTCACCAGACAATATTTTCCCAGTATTTCACAGGCTTTTCTAAATGTTGTGGAGCAAACGAATTTGAACGTGGTTTTTGTTCAGCAGCGGAGTCTTACATGGTGAGTGTGCATACAGGAGCGTGCATACAGGCTATGGAGGGGGAAAAAACAAGATTTCCAGCAATCACGTCCAGGTTATATAAAAAGTAAAAATCCTTTATTTTAATCCATATTAAAATGCATCAGTCCATCCAGTAATTAAAAGAAAAAATCCATTGAACAATAGAGTAAAGGAACTACTCTAAAAAGGTTTCTTTTCTACCCCTAATCCAGTATGTGAAAGACTAGAGTGAATAGGGACATGTAGTCTGAAATTAGTTTCTCTACTCTATTGTTCAATGGATTTTTTCTCGTAATTCCCGGATGGACTGATGCATTTTAATATGGATTAAAGTAGAGGATTTTTACTTTTTATATAACCTGGACGTGATTGCTGGATATCTTGTTTTTTCCTGCCATGTGGATGTTCGCCGACTCCTCTTTGCCCGTGCACTATCTGGTTTGGGAGGTCTCCATATGAATTGGGTGAGCTGGACTTTTTTTATTATATTTTTTTATTATATTTTTTGGACGGGCCATGGAAGGGGAGTATATTATTTATTGTTTTCTTTAAAATAATGAAGGGCCTGTCACACACACAATGAGATCGCCAACGAGATCTTTGCTGAGTCACAGTTTCTGTGACGCAGCAACGATCTCTCCAGCGATCTCGTTATGTGTGACACCTACCAGCGATCAGGCCCCTGCTGTGAGATCTCTAGTCATTGCCAAATGGTCCAGACCATTTTCTTCAAAGGCGATGTCCTGATGGGCAGGACACATCACCGTGATTGACACCTACCAACGACCTCCTAACACGGTCCCAACGCCCACCGAGATCATTATACAGGTCGCTGATGATTACTGCATCGTTTGGAAGTTCTGACTGTGTGACATCTCACCAGTGACCTCCCAGTGACTTACCAGCGATCCCTATCAGGTCGTATTGTTGTCAGGATCGCTGGTAAGTCATTATGTGTGACTGGGCCTTTACACCTTCTGATTCCAGGTCTTTCTATTGCTCTCCATGGGTCGTCTTTGGCTCTTGGACAACACATCTAATAATTCTTTTCACTCCTTTTCCTGAAATCTTGTGGGGAGCACTTGGTCAAGCCCGGTTATGGTAAAATGATGTGCTTTCCACTTTCGGGTTATGGCCACAACAATGCTCACTGGACCCTTCAGCAGTTAGTAGTTTAGAAATTCTTCTATAACCAAAGCCCTCAGTATGTTTTGCAACAGTAAGATTGCATAGGTCTTAAGATAGCTCACTGGTTTTACCCATCATGAGATGTTTCTTGTGTGGCAACTTGGTAATGAGATACATTTTTATGGGCCATTAGTTGAACCAACTGACCCCCGCATCTTAGCTGCACACCAGATCATCAGATTAGCCGCCAGGTGTGGGGGAAAAATGCAAAAGCCATGCAAGTCCGCCTTAAAGGGACAGACATGGCCTTGGAGGTACAGGTATGTCCAAGGTTGTGAAGGTGTTAAAGGAAATGAGGACAACTAGGGCTTTGAAAATGTCTATGGCATTACTAAAAATAAACATAAAACTGAATGCTGATGGAATAAATAGCCACAGCATCCTTTTATTGATTCCCACACGAATATAAACTGAATTATAATACGATTTAATTCTTGATGGCCCTCCAACATTGGTCAGTACCAAGTACAACACGTCCCAGTCGCAGCACCTCAACCTGGGGATAACAAAAACTGTCATAGTACTGCCCACACAACAATTTCTATGTTCCCTGGGATCCACCCCAGTGGGAACTTCTACCCCTACTGATTTAGAGTCACCATACCTCCAATGTGACTCAGGACCCATTTAACCAAGGCCATCCGTGACCTCCTCACCTCTGGGTGCCATGGCAATCAATCATAAACAAAGTATGCCCCAACCACAGCCGAAATGTGGTCATTATCAACCAAACATTAAAAAAAGGATGAGTGAGAGAGACCTTTACAAATCCTGTATCCTAGATAGAAGTAGTTGTACCACAGGCCCTCCTCTTCTTATAAGGTACCCTGCAACACGCTACATCATCTTAGCCAATCCTGACCCAATGCCCTCTAAGTGTAACGCCTGACTGGATCAACTGACTCAGATGTGATGTAATGGACAGGCTAGAGGGAAGCCACTCACCAAGCAGGACCCCCAGAACCCTGAAACCCTTTAACCCCTATACAGGGATTTGGAATTACACAGGGCCCTGGAGATCACTACCTGTGGAAGGCTGCAGTCTGATGAGAGTAGTCGTCAGGCAGGGTCAAACAAGGAATAGCAGAACAGGGACAGAATCGGCAGGCAAGGACGTAATCAGAAAACATAGCAGAGGTCAAATCCGGATCGGGCAGCAAGGTACAAAAACAGCAGGCAGAAGGGTAGTCAGTAAACAGGGCAGAAGTCAGCACTCAGGAATCACAAAACAGAATAGGGCAGATCAGGAGCCAGGAAATCAGAACTATCTCTGGCAGAGGTCAGCAGACAGGAGGGGAACTAAGAAGAGTGTGGTGTCTTCCCATTGGCTGTAGCTGAACGCTGGCAACTTCCGCTGGAAGACACACGCCACCCACAGTCAGCCAGTGGTACTGCAGATCCTAAGATAACCCAGCCCAGTGGATGATCAGAGCCTGCGCCCGCCGGTGCCGCTGGCATCGACTCCTCTCCCATCACCAGCACCATCCACGGCAGGAACACGACGTCGCCTGGCGATCGGAGCAGAAGTCACTGGAGCGGACTCCGGTGGTGACATAACACTAAGTGACCTAACTTTCTACCCATGCCCTTTAACTTCACCTCCTGCATACATGCCAAAATACCAGTTAGCCCTTTCCTGGAGTCCTGTCATGTCCGGGCCTACAGTAGTTGCACCCATTTTGGCCCTATCTCTAAGGAAGTAAATCCACAAGCCACTCACATAATGCATTAATTGGATCAAACCATCAACATTAAATTATAATTTAAATGTTGATGGTTTCATCCAATTAATGCATGATAGGAGTGGCCTGTGGATCTAGTTCCTTGGTGTTAATTTATTTATAAGAAAAAGCAGATAGCCCTCTATGTCTATAGCCCTGTCACTATAAAAGGGGTCCTTGAGCATAGAAATGCGTTGTGTACTGAGATATTAATAAAGAAGTTTTTAACTACTTTGCGCCAGGTCTGTTTTGGAGTTTAGATGGGAACTACCCAGCAAACGTCTGTAGCTGAAGTCATTCGTCTTCGCTTTTCTTCTTCATCTGGTGCAGACAGCTATCACGTCTTCCAGCCAGGACTTGTTTCTACAGAAAGTATCACACAGGCATCTATAGCTGATCTCTTCTATAATACATTGCCCAGATGGCTGACATTTTCCTGAATTTGTGGGTAGTGAATTACACAATAATCCACATTCTGCAGAATACAAATTTTTGCAATATGCAAGTAGAATTCAATTCATTCTCAATATATTTTCCCATCTTCGCTATGTAGCATTTTTTGTAACATTGTGGTAAGTGAAATAGGATAGCGAAACTCACTCACCAGTTTTAGTTCCACCTGTTCTGCATGGAAATGAAGTGCCCAGGTCAAGGCTTCAAGGAAGTAAAATAGAAAAAAATGTAGATCTCAAGCATTTAAAATTCATGTTCATTCAAATTTATTTAAAGTGTAAAAAACACCTGCCACCAAAAAGACTACTGCTATGCACAAACACCGACGCACGTTTCGACTTAGAAAGTCTTATTCATTATGAATAAGACTTTCTAAGTCGAAACACGTTGGTGTTTGCGCACAGCAGTAGTCTGTCTGGTGGCTGGTCTTTTTTACACTTTAAATAAATTTGAATGAACATGGATTTTGGATGCTTGAGATCTGGATTTTTATTTATTTATTGTGACAAGTGGGGGAGGTGTATTTAGTTACAAAAAATATTTTGTTGATTTAGTCATAAAACTGTGCATGTACAGTACATTTCTGCACATCTGTTTTAATAGTTCAATTTGACAACCGTATATACCACAGTTGGGCTAGGGTCAGACGATTGTTTTCTCCACCTTCGAGAAAATCAGTCCGATTATGCTAACCACACTCTGATCAGAATTTGATTAAAGTGTCATCTGGAGAATATGGAGAAAAAAAAGGTTCATCATGTCATAGTACATAATGCCACACTGTGAAATTCGGATGTTATCTGAATGCAGTCAAATTTTTTCCACGGATCTTTAATAATAATAATAATAATAATAATAATATTTATATAGCACTATTAATTCTACAGCACTTTACATTCATTGGCAACACTGTCCCCATTGGGACTCACAATCTAGAGTCCACATCTGTGTGTCTTTGGAGTGTGGGAATATACAAACTGCTTGCAGATGTTGCCTTGGGGGGATTTGAATCCAGGACCCCAGCGCTGCAAGACTGCAGTGATAACCACTAAGCCACTGTGCCATCCTATAGAGATATAGAGCTGAATGGGTGAGTACCATCCAATTCTTGGTCCTAAGAATAAATCGGACCCGTGCATAGCCCCTTAGGATAACATTAGGACAAGTGCTTTCCGGCAAAATGACGGCTAACACTCATCCGAGTCATTTGGCCATCTGTACGAGCCCTTAGACTGAGACCGGCTGCTACATTTAGCTTTCTGTATGTGTACCTTCCTATTTAGCATATCGTTTTCAGTCCTTTATAGCAAGGGTTGAATAATTTGGATTGAAAAGATTTAATTAAAAGTTAATTATAGTGTTATAAAAAATATAAGGCTAATGAAATAGTGGCAATGGCAATGGACAAGGAAAAGTAAAACTGAAAAACTCATACGATGGCTACAAATGTGGGAGCAGCAGCACTACCACTACCACTGGCTCCAGTCCTCAGGTTAGTAGTACTACTAATGCAGCTCCCATTTGGTCCCCTTTGCATTCGGCATCAGTACAGTATGTAAAGCGCTGTGGAATTAATAGCGCTATATAAATGAATAAAATTAATATTATTATTAATTATTAGTATTGTTGAGAGAAAATCAAGGGCGTTATAAACTAAATGGCACTTCACATGTTTCAGTCACCGAATGATAATGTTAACTCTGACAGCGACACCGTCAGTTTGTCAGTGTTCTGCACAGTCATCCTCCTTTACCTCATAACATTTAATTTTTTGTATTGTACACTTTTAATTCTGTCAATGATATCTTTATCTGTTCTGCATCTTAGTCCCCTAAGAACTCCAGGGGCTAAGGAAGATTTTTCACACCAACATTTTTTTTTTAATTTACTGGATAAGATGAACAGTTTTTATATTTGGAGATGGAGAACACAGTTGTGTGTTTGTGTGGATACTAAACTCCCACTTGTCCAAGTTCACCACAATGGATGCATTACCACATGGATTCTACTTGTTTTAAATTGATCTGGCATACTAAATGAGGATTTTTTTTTTTTGCCTTTTTTAATCTAAACTTCCCTGGTTGTAGCTGGTTGATATCATCATCATCATTATCGACTGCTTGTCGAACCTACAGTATTTGTTCTCCTCCTCTTTTATGCAATCAAAAATTCATGTTTTTCCATGGCTGCAAGTTTCTTTACCATTATCCATATTTTTCATAAACAACAGGATTGGGCCCCTGCCACAGGTCTGTGCAAAGAAGTAAAAAAAAATTTCAACAAAAAATCTTGGTCTTCCGTGACTGCAATTATCTTTAACCAAATTCTCATTTTTGGAAAAATAGTGACTTTTTTTTCTTTTGTGTATCAAATGCTGTTGAAGAGAACCTGTCACGACTACTAATGATATTAACCTGAAGAAGAAACAATAATAATAATATAGAGTTCATCTGCAGATTAAAAGCATTAGAAAGATGCCCAGCCACCATTCTGAGAGTGCAGCTCCCTGGTGAAAATGAACTTTATTTCTCCCTGAAGCTTTCTGTCATTGAGGAGTGTCTGTGCGGCTGCCATCACTGCTCACTTATGTCCTACAGATTCGGCTATGAGTCAAAGTGCTGCCGAGGCATGCTTAAAGTGCTGTGACTAGTGACTGTAGCCAAACCGGCACTCATGTATGACTGAAAGCCAACTCTGCAGAACATTAGTGAGCAGTGACTATAGCCATGTCAGCACTCTTGTATCACTTCAGGCTGATAGCTCCAAGCTTGTCCCATGATCAGTCTTATGTTCTGTTGAGTCTCTAGAAAAAAGTTACAACCTAGGATTCATTAGCTGTGTGGTTTACATTCACTATACACCAGGTTGCAACAGGAAATTGAGTCAGTTTGGGGGTGGTTGGTGGCAGCATTGTCACGGATGTGTTGTGGCCTGTCACGGAGGTGTCATCGCCGGCTGACAATCCAGTGGCAGTGAGTGCTGGAAAATCCTAGAGATTGCCAGCACATGTTGTTTTCTGACAGTTCGCTATTTCTAGAAAAAAACAAAGAGAAAAATTGTATGAAAAATACCCTGAATAATAATGAATAAAATGCAAGTGCTTAATAACAGGGTACTTAGTATATACATTTTTGCAAAAAGGTAAGAAGCCGTCCCACCTCGTCACGGTGTACCCATCTGGGACGGTCCCTAACCAACCAAAGTTAAAACAATTATATATACCTGACTTTTGTCTATCAAAACTCCAATGTGGATGGTAACAAGTGGTCAGCTGGGTCCTAGATAAAATACACAGCAAAGTGGGAAGCAATTGGTTGTTCAGCCTCAGTATAAGGAGGGCTGCACCCCCAACTTGCAATAAAGCAAGATAGCAGACAAAAAAACACCAAAAAACTGAGCTGTAACAAAAAAAAACAGTAAACATGCACGTTGCAAGCATGTAAATGGCAGCCTTTAGACAAGAAAAAAACAAAGAGAAAAATTGTATGAAAAATACCCTGAATAATAATGAATAAAATGCAAGTGCTTAATAACAGGGTACTTAGTATAGCTCCAAGCTTGTCCCATGATCAGTCTTATGTTCTGTTGAGTCTCTAGAAAAAAGTTACAACCTAGGATTCATTAGCTGGTTTACATTCACTATACACCAGGTTGCAACAGGAAATTGAGTCAGTTTGGGAGTGGTTGGTGGCAGCATTGTCACGGATGTGTCGTGGCCTGTCACGGAGGTGTCATCGCCGGCTGACAATCCAGTGGCAGTGAGTGCTGGAAAATCCTAGAGATTGCCAGCACATGTTGTTTTCTTACAGTTCGCTATTTCTGTAGCAGCGGACTCTATGACCCTAGGAAACTGTCAGTTTTTCCTCTCAGTTGCCAGCCTCTGACTTCCTTTATAATCATCACCCTGAGGTGTTTTGGGTGCGGTTTATACTTGTTCCTGGCAGTGATCTACAGCTGTCATCTCCCCTTGTTGTTTCAGAGACGTCTGTGGTACCTGCTCCTAAGATAAGTGTTTGACTTTTGCTATCTAACTGGGCTCAGATGGTAGCATTTGTGTTTCCCCCGTATTGTTTCCTTTTGTCTCTCTTAGTGTTAATGATGTTGATGAATAGTTCATACCTTCCATCCTTACTTAGGGCCCAGATCAGGGTTTACCTAGGTTGAGGTATTCCTGCTCGGCAACAGGTGCGGAACCTGTATAGGGTAGGTGAGGGCAGTGAGGGTGAGCTGCAAGTTGTTGTCAGGGGTCACCACTTCCCCCCTTTGCCTAGTGATAGGTTATTCCTTTCCCCTTCCTTTTGTATTGTACTATAAGGCCAGTATAGCTTCTATCCCCAGCCATGACAGGTATGCTACTTGGTGTTCAAGGTAACCTGCTAAATCCAGCCTTAAAGTTATAAATTCTGGATGACAGTATTAAAGGGGGTGTCCGATACATAAAATGCCTTGTATAAATATACATTTTTAAATCGTAACCACTTTTGTAATTTAATGTAATGTAAAGCAGCAAGGGATCACTTTTGTAATTTGCGTTATTTTAAAATACCCTTCTATTGTCCCAGTACAACTAATCCCGATATGTACTTCTTTTACTTTACTTTCTGTGACTGTTTAATTTGAGGGAAGTCATCAGGACCTGCTTCTCCATAGACAAGATATGAATTCCCTCTAAAATGGATTAATCTGAAGACACTCTCCTTTAACCTTGCATCTTGTTTTATTTTGGATGTGTATACCACTTTAAAGTTAATCTGGAGTGTTAGAAACTTTTTAGCTTCCCAATTCCTGTTATACTTCTCTCTTTAAAGCTCTCTTAACCACTTTTCCTAGAACTCTGTTAGGCTTCCTGTGACTTCATCTGGTCCAGATGCTAAATATAAGATCAGTGATATTAAAAACCAAGAAATCCAGAAAGAATTGTTATAAACCAAATGGTTTACTGTTAATAGCATCAGACTATTCTTCAGTTATGGGGCCAATGAGTTGGCAAGGGCCTGCCTGGTGCCAAGGACAGCCCGAAAGAACATGCAGATATCCCACCATTGCCACCAATTTGTCACAAAGATGGACAGAGGCATCCCGGAAGACCACGCAGATATCCCACTGCTGCCACCAATTTGTCACAAGCAGCACCCTTCTGCTTCCAATTGTCAGGACATTACACAATTGATCGATGATTGATGGATGAGGTGACGGCTGCTTTCGCTACTAGGCCAGTTATTGGGGAACTCACAGTGAGCATGTGGTATATACATCTATACATTACCCATTACAAGTAGCACATGGCTTCAGGGATGTGATTTATAGAGCAAAAGGAACAAAGCTGTTACATTTTATATACTGAATCAAAAAAATAAGCATTGTTTATAAAGATATAAAAAATATATTACAAAGGGGACAAAACAATATAGTATATAAAGTTATATAAAATTGGGATAAACAAAAGAAAAGTACTAGACATGTGGTCATAGGGGAGGCACAATTCTCTTTTTAGAGGGAAGCTTGCCTATTAGTAAATATGCAACAATCCTACACCACAGTGCATCTTACAGCATCAAACAAGGAGTCAACTTAAACTTCTGTATTTATTAAAGAAGAGTCACTCTCACATACCTTCCCTTGGGAAATGGTCATGTGCTGTGGCTTGGTCTTTTAAAATTTTGAGATCCTCAGTTTTCAGGAATTCTTTGCCCTTGAAGTTCCCAGGCAAAAGATATCATTGTCATGTTTCCTATCATGATTTTACCTTTGCATAGATATTAAATATGACTTGTCAATTGTCATCCATCTGCCCAATCTTAATTTGGAGCTGATTGGCAGGTCTCATAGTTATGTAAAAATATGTATGTCAACCCCTTAGGATCACAATGCTGAAAATGTGTCTCCCATAATTATGCCTGCCACAAGAAGCCAAATATTCATAAATGTATGCTGGCTCCGAATATGCTGGTTGTCATCCTTTGACATTCAGCAGAGCTGACTCCAAAGGTAACAGACGTGTCACTTATCAAGCTCTGTATATATGAGGGGATACTGATAAGTCTTTGGCTTTACCTAGAAAGAAACAAGATAGGATGATGAAACTTTACATTTATTCCACATACTCTCCACTGATGTCAACTCACTTCTTACATCTGTATTCCAAGTTCTGTAAGCCTAGCTAAAAGAAGGATTTCGGTTGTGCCTCAAATTTGGTACCTTTGAGGTGTTTCTTCTGGTTTGGAAACAGATGGTAGTCGGAGAGAGCTAGATGTGGTGAATAAGGTGGGTGGTCAACCAGCTGGAAGCCTAGCTCTGCCAGTTTTGCCATGGTTGCTTGTGCAGTGTGAGCGGAGGCGTTGTTTTGCAGGAACAAGATTCCTTTTGACAGCTTGCCGCGCCTTTTGGCCTTCAGAGCTGCCTTCAATTGGTCAACAAGTTCAATCTAATACCTTGCATTGATGGTGGAACCCTTTTGAAGGTAGTCCACTAGCAGCATGCCCTCCTTATCCCAGAACATAGATGCCATCATCGTAGTGGCTGATTTTTTCCCCCTAAGATTCTTTGGACGAGGAGAACCACAGTGTCTCCAATCTTTTGATTGCTCCTTATTTACAGGGTCATAAAAATAAATCCAGGTCTCATCCATAGTGACAGTCGATCCAGGAAGTTCTTATCAGTCCGTAAATGCTGACAAATGGACCAGGAAGTTTTCCCTCGCATGCTTCTCTGATCTGCTGTCAAACATTTGGGGACCCAGTTTGCAGATCGCTTCCTCATGTCTAAATGTTCCTTGCTGAAACAAGAATGTTATCACTCCTCTGCTCTCAGCTGCTGTGAATATCGCATTAGACTCCGCCATTTTGTTTTCCCGCGTGTGTAGAACACTGTTGCCATAAGCAATAAACACACAACATTTTGAAAACATTTATTAGACATAAGGTTTTCATATGATGTAACATTCGTTACCATGGAAACAAAAAAGATCACAAAGCCAAAGACTTCTCAAAAAAAGCTCATCAAAGGACATAATCAAAATAAGTTCACAGAAAAAAACTCACCAAAAATAAAGCCAATAACCAAAATGATGTGGTTAGGGACTCGTAAGCGTGGGGACCCTTGACGTATGGGTTACGAGCTTATATATTCTGGCCAAAATATGACCAATACCTCACATTTATTATCATTTTTATCATTTTATTATCGCACAATTCCGCAGGATGCAGCCGGTCCCCTGGGATGTCCGTCCATTGTGCGAGTGCACCTTTTAGGTGCTGGGCAGCCCGCCTGACCTAATAGAAGGGCGTGATCAATAGGCTTTGCCTGGACACTGTGCATTGCACGTATCTGTGTGACTGACGCCCTATATTAGATCTTATTAGTGTGCAGTTTTATGCCAGCAACCTCCCCCTCCTGACACATTAGGCTGAGGGTGGTTGTTTTATAGGCATTCTGCACCTGTGAAATTCCAACCTTTATTTTTGGTGAGTTTTTTCCAGAGACTTATCAGCAGCACCTCGTACAAAACCCATAATTTACATCTGCTTACAGAAGATGTACCTAGCTCAATTATCTGTCCACACTAGGAAGTCCGACTTTAATGAAGGCTGGATAATAAATAAATTCACTGCACTCATAGATTGTGATGCAAAAAATTTTCCAAATTTATTGAGGCGACTGTGAAGTCATTCCGACGTTTCGACCCCGCCTGGGTCTTGGTCAAGAGTCGCTTCAAGATGGGTGCCTGGGATATGGAAATTTGAGTGGGTTAATAGCGTTTGGTAGTGTATCCTGGATACACCATATTACCAGCCTCAGCGCTGCTGCGCTGGCTAAACCCAGGACCTTTATCCTCAAGGTATTCTCTACCAAACGCTATTAACCCACTCAAATTTCCATATCCCAGGCATCCATCTTGAAGCGACTCTTGACTAAGACCCAGGCGGGGTCGAAACGTCGGAATGACTTCACAGTCGCCTCAATAAATTTGGAAAAATTTTTGCATCACAATCTATGAGTGCAGTGAATTTATTTATTATCTTGGATTGGACCCATTTTTCACTTGCACCACCATCCACTAGTCAGAGTGCAGACCAATTTTTTTGATCTTTAATGAAGGCTGAACAGGGGTCAGATACAATGTTAAATTGCAAGTTGTTGGTTCATTTTCAAAGTATGATGAAGCCTTGTTTTAATAGACTGGTCCTCTCATATTATTACATTATGATACCTGGCATCACAATTTCAACGGTCTCTGCATCCTAAAGATGGCAGCATTAGAAGGTTGTGCTTTTCTCCACTATGTTCTGATGCTGGAGAGGGTCACAGCTCAGTGTAGAAGAGGAGCGTGGAAGAGAAGATGGTATTTTTCACCAACATATATTGAATTCCAGTTATTCAATAAATAACAGACAAAGAAAATGAGGCTCACTCATTTATGGAGATGGTGATTGCTCCATCCCCTTATTTCTAAATCCAGCCTACTACTTTAGTTGACACATTATTCTGCCACATAGGAAGGTGCCATTATTATAAGAGTCATATGCACATGAATCTCAGCATACCTGCGAGAAAAAGTACTATGTTGCTGATTTAAATTATGCACTGGAGACATATAAAAAAGAACACAGCGGGCATGACATTGCTATAAATCTCATCATCTACTTTCTTGGAAGTGTAAGACGCTGCATTTTTTACTTGGTGAAAATAGGCAGTGTCAAAAACTCAGCGTTATGGAAATTTAACCTTATAACAGGTTTATGCTTCTTTTTTAAGTACCATATGTTTTTAATTTCTTACAGTAATTTAACAAAAGTGTCAAAAAAATAAAGGTTGTATTTTTTGCAACTTTTAGGGTATGTGCACACGTTGCTTTTTTTTCCGCGCGGAAAAAAACGCACCCTCTGGCAGAGGGGAGAATTGTAAACAATGCTTTTTGAGAAACAACGATCGAAAACGCATGCGTTTTTCATGCGTTTTTCATGCGTTTTTCATGCATTTTTCATGCGTTTTTTTAGGTGCGTTTTTTAAGACTTGTCAGTGTTAATAAAGTTGGTTGAACACAGACCTTTGGGAAAAAAAAACCTGTGATGTCATTTCCTTCTCCACATTCTGTTTGGATAAATGGGAGGGCTTGGAATGGAAGGAGCACCATTTGAATTTTGGAAAAGTTGAAATAAACTTCGCGCACCGAGCCCCTTAGGTACCTATACGTCAGAAAACCCCCACAAGTGACCCCATTTTGGAATCTGCACCCATCAAGGATTTTATTCAGGAGTATATTAAGCATTTTGAATCCACAGCTACTTCACCCAAAATGTTGCTGTAGCAACAATATTCTCACTTTTACGCCCGTTTCACACGTCAGTGAAAAACACTGACGTTTTTCACTGGCGTGTAAAACACGCACATGTCCCTCCGTGTGCCGTGAATCACGGCACACGTGGGTTGTCTAAGTGCAATCCGGGCTCCGTTCTCCGTGGCCCGTGATTGCACTTAGAGATTAACTCACCTGCGCCCGCTCCCGCTCTCCATGGTGCTGATCGCTCCCGCGGTGCAGCATCCGGCCGGCGCTGACCCCCGCAGCAGCTGCTTCCGGGTCGGCTGTGTCGTGCATCATGAATATGCGCGACAATAATGAGCCGGCTCAGAAGCAGCAAGCTGCACGGGCTGCAGAGGACATCGCTGGACGCCGGGTGAGTTAAAATGATTTTTATTTTAAAAGCACGTTTTTTTCTGGAACGTGTTTCACGGATCACACCACTGCGTGGTCCGTGGAACATCAGTGATGCCAGAAAAAAATGTACATGTCTCCGTGCGGCAATCACGCACACGCGGGTACGCCGCATGGAGACACGTGCAGTGAAAAATCACTGACGTGTGAGCAGACCCATTCATTATAATGGGTCTGCGTATTTCAGTGATCCTGGTACGTTTAAAAAAAAGCACAAACGTACCAGAATCACTGACGGGTGAAAGGGGCCTAAGGCTATGTGGCCTTGATCCAGCGACACGGCGTCTAGTACACAGTGTCAGCCTTCCTGCAGCTGCCCATGCCCACGATTTGGGTTCAGGCTGCTGTGGAGCTCTATGCTACCTGCAGAGAACACTCATCTCCGCAGCATAAATTGACATGCTGAGGCTCGGGAAGCTGCGCCACCAGTCGGTTTATGCTGCGGAGAAAAGAAGCACAGTGGGCATGAGATTTCTAAAAATCCTTCCACTGTGCTTCTACTGCACAACGCAGCGTCATGGACGCAGGGAAAACAATCTGCGCCCAAAACGCTGCAAACCCCGATTGTGGGCATCCAGCCTAAAAAGCGTCAATGGAGGTCAAATATATATACAACGTCCCACCCCCCCCTGCATATTCTAAGCTGGCACCTTTAGTACCTTTCATGTGGCACTAAAGGGTGCCTAGCCTAGTTTTTATCACAAAAAAAAAACTGGCGTGGGGTCCCCCCTATTTTTGATAGCCAGTCAGGGTAAAGCAGACAGCTGTAGCCTGCAAACCACAGCTGGCAGCTTCATCTTGTCTGGTGATCAATTTGGAGGGCTCCCCAGGTTTTTTTTTTTTATTTATAAATAAAAATAATAAAAAAAAAATAACATGGGGTCCCCCCAAATTAGATCACCAGCCAAGGTGAAGCTGACAGCTGAGGTCTGGTATTCTCAGGGTGTGAAGAGCCATGGTTATTGGACTCTTCCCAGCCTAAAAATAGCAGGCCACAGCCACCCCAGAAGTGGCGCATCCATTAGATGCGCCAATCCTGGCGCTTCGCCCCAACTCATCCCGCGCCCTGGTGCGTTGGCTAACGGGGTAATAAATGGGGTTGATACCAGATGTGTAATGTCACCTGCCATCAACCCCAGCAATTAGTGATGTCACGGCGTCTATCAGACACCCGACATAACTAATTGACAGTAAACAAAAGCAAAAAAAGACAACAAAAAATTTTTTATTAGAAAAAACACTCCCCAAATCATTCCCTTGTTCTCCAATTTAATAAAAAAAATGGGTCTGCAGAAATCCATTTGGATGTCCCACGTCGCCTCTGGACCTTCTAGAATATGGGGGCACGTTCAGGGAACGTATCCCCCATTTTCTAGGAGGGCAGACCCTCCATTTGAGGAGAGTGGGTGCAAAAATCTGCACCCACTCTCCCCGGGTCACAGCTGCAGAGTGCGAGCAGCCAGCACAGCTCACACTGAACACAGGAAGCTGTCAGCTGCTCTGCTCATGTGACCGGCCGGCGTCTGCTGTGAAGGAGGAGGGGGCCGCGGGGGATCAGCGCTGCGACCGGACAGGTATGTATGACACCGGGGGGAATTGGGGTGACCGGGCAGGGCCTGGGTGCATTTTTCTGTCGCATGTCTCAAGGCACATGCGACAGATAACATAGGAGCAGGGCGGCCGGTGCGCTACTGTGCGCGCGGCCATGTTGGATTTTCGGGAGGGGGGTCGGGGGTCGGGGCGGGCACTTTGGCGACACCGGGGGCTTTGCCAGGAAGTGAGGTCAACAGGAAACCTCATGACCTCACTTCCAGGTAAATGCCTGCGTTCTGGCGTGCCGACAAAGCCCGCGGACCGCAACAAAAAAGCAGGTCCATGCGGTGTAGCTGCGTTCTGACCCCACATCATTGATTTCAATGGGGGAGAGAACGCAGCCACAACGCACAAAAGAAGTGACATGCTGCTTTTCTTTCCGCACCGATTTTTGGCATCCAAAACGCTGCGGAAAGAAACGCAGCGTGTGCACTGATTTTTCAGCTTTCCCATACACTTTGCTGGGAAAGCTGAACGCATGCAATTTGCCACTGAAACGCTGCGGTTCAAAACGCAGTGTTTCCGCGGTAAAAAACGCAACGTGTGCACACAGCCTTAAAGCACCACTTATTCCAGCGCTGGAGTGGTACTTTAAATGTAAACCCCCTGCCAACTGTCATACACTCAGCTTCCTGCATTTTTATTCCCTTTTCAGCACTGCTGTAGTCCTGCAGCGCCATCTTGTGCCCATAACTTCTGATTGGCCAGAAGTCAGACGTTACATCACAAGCTCTCAATACTAGTCTATAACAGCCAGAACGAGGCTCTCACAGACTTGCATTGAGATGTGACCTCCGGCGCACTCCATGAAACACTGGAGCTGTCAGTAGGTCCCAAATCACCAGAGACCTACCAGAGTGACTCTGGAAAAAGATGAAGATGCCAGAAAGTGAGTATAAGACAGGGTGCAGGGGATTTAAAGCACCACATCAGTGGTGAAATTAAAAAAAAATGCTTGAGAGTTGCCTTAAAGGGAACCTGTCACCAGATTTAGCAAATATAAGCTGCAGCCACCACCAGTGAGTTCTTATATACAGGATTCCAGAATATTGTAAATAAGAGCCCAGGCCGCAGTGTAGCATGTAAATAACATTTTTATAATACAAACCTAAGGGTTGGTCCTGTCCAATGGGTATCGCTGGTCTCCGGTCCGACGCCTCCTCTCTGTGGCGATCGCCGTCCTTCTTTTGAGGCTTGTGTGCATGACGCATCCTACATCATGCACACTAGCCCACATTGAGGTCCTGCACAGGCGCTCTTTGATTTGCCCTGCTCAGGGCAGATCAAAGTATTGTGATGCACATGCTCAGGTGTGATGCCCTGACAAAATCAGGGTTTCACAGATGACTGCACCCCTCTTCTAGGTGCAGGATTCCCTCCTCCTTGACCCACCATCACAACTCTCCTTCTAGGTACATAACACCAGCCAGCAAACCCTAGTCACCCACCATGACAATAGGGACACACCAGTGAGCAGGGCCAATTGGATGGTGACGCCCATTTAGGGGTTCTGAGGTGTTATGGGAAGGGCAAGCTTCAGTCAGTCAGAAACAGTCAGTGAGAAAGAGTCAGTCAGAGAGTAACAGTGTAAAGTGAGGGTTGGAGTTGAGAAGACGGTGAACAGGGTAGCCAGGAGTTGGAGCTCCTGGACTACCAGACGACTGGACAAGTGACTAGGTGGCAGTCGGCAGACAGGGCCACAGTCGTCGGAGATCCGGTCACGGGAGACCTTAAGTGGACCGGGGCAGGGTTGTAGCCCGCCGGTACCGACAGCGGGAATCCGGTCTGGAGCCGTGCACGACAAGGTACCTGGACCCTAGGGCAAGGACAGCTTCACGCACCTTACTAATTGACCAGCCGGGGACAATATTTCAGGTCTTGTCCCACAGGAGGCCCAGAGAGAGCGAGACGGAAGCCCAACGAGGGGGATAGGGCTCCAGAATTGCCTGCTAAGATCCCACGGGTCAGTTCTCGCGGGCCACAGCTCACAACACACAGTATCACCGAGAGTGGACTTCCCCGTTTCATGCGGAGTAGTTAACAAAAAGGACACAAGCACTAATTGCAGGAGGAAGGGACCCCTATCTGCTGTACCAGGGTGCGGGATCCGAACACACCCACCGAAGGTCACTGGTCACTGGCAATTTGGTTTACCATCTGCACTCTGTGTGAATATATTCAGGAACTGTGAGTACACCAACACCATCCGGTCCGACCCTGCAAGTTGCACTCCGCAGCACCATCCCACCTGTATTGGGGCCCCGGGACAACACCTCCCCTACCCGTGGAGGGGATAACATCCAGCTGCCCCACTCCATCGGTCCCGGGCATCACCTTCAGCGGCAGCGGCGGTGTCATCAACAATCACCGCACACCACGGGTGGCGTCACTGACAAACCTCCCCTATACATATAACCTCCCCCTTTTTCCCTTGCGGGCGACAGACGAGTGCCCAGGCCCAAATCCGGCTTTCCCTCCCTCGACCCATCGCAATGACCACGGATCCGAGCGTCTCGAGCAGCCCTCCCCCCTTTGCCACGGTCTGTCCCTCTGACGGCAAAAACTTGGCGTCACGAACAGGATACTTACCCCATCCACTATCCTGTGTGAAGTGCGCCTTTCCTGGACTGTTGACCCTTGAAACGCTGCAATTTTTCGGACCGCCACCATCTTGCCCGCTAATTAAGGCCAAGAACAACAACCTCACCATCTTCATCACTGAAAAGAGCGCAAGTCTGAAGCTCATCCCACTTTCTTGTGAATGCAGCCGGAGACTACTGTGGAAAACCGAGGGGGATAGGGCTCCGCAATTGCCTGCTAAGATCCCACGGGTCAGTTCTCGCGGGCCACAGCTCCCAAAGGATAAAAACACCGGGAGTGGACTTCCCCATTTCATGCGGAGTATTTATACAAAGGACTTAAACATAACGTGCAGGAGGAAGGGCCCCTGTTCTACCATAGCGGGGCGCGGGATCCGAACACACCCTCCAGAGGCTGCTGGCTACTGGTCGTTTGGTTTACCATCTGGACTCTGTGTCAAATTATTTAAGAACTGTGAGTACACCAGCACCATTCGGTCTAACCCTGCAGATTACGCTCCGTCACACCATCCCACCTGCATTGGGGTCCTGGGACAACACCTCAACCGTGGAGGGGATAACATCCAGCTGCTCCACTCCATCAGCCCCGGGCACTACCCCCGGAGGCAGCAGCAGTGCCACCAATAATCACCGCACACCATGGGTGGTGTCACTGACAAATCTCCCCTATATATAAATACCCCTTTTTCCCTTGCGAGCGACAGACGGGCGCTCAGGTCCAGGTCCAACTTCCCCTCGAGCCACCGCAACGACCCCGGATCCGAACGTCTCGAACAGCCCCCCTGCTGCGGTCTGTCCCCCTGCCCGCAACACAGGCAGTCTTTAACCTTTCCTTGTGCTTTTCCATTACTATGCTGCTGAGGGCAGATCAAAGCATTGTAGTGCGTATGAGCAAGCGGTCTTCAACCTTTCCTCTCACCTGCGCATTACAGTACTACTGAGGGTAGATCAAAGTATTGTAGTGCGCATGCATGGGCAGTCTTTAACCTTTCCTCGTGCCTGCGCATTTCAGTAATGCTGAGGCTAGACCAAAATATTGTAGTGCGCATGCGAAGGTGGTCTTTAACCTTTCCTCGTGCCTGCACATTACAGTATTGCTGAGGGCAGATCAAAGTGCACTTGCGCAGGACCGCAATGTCAGCTTGTGTAGATGATGTAGACGTGTCATCCGCCCTGGGCTGGGAAGAAGGAGTACGTAGATCGCAGCAGAGAGTAGGCGCTGGACCATAGAGCAGCAATACCCATCCGACCGGATCGCATCCCCTAGGTGAGTATTATAAAAATGTTTTTTATGTTATACAGCGTGGGCTGGGCAATTATATACAGTATTCTAGAACGCTGTATATAAGAGCTCAGTGGTGGTGGTAGTGGTGGTGGTCGCAGCTTATAGTTGCCAAATCTGGTGACAGGTTCCCTTTAAATACAATGGACTCCAGAAATAAACACACGTGTGCTCCTAGCTTGAGCTGCAGAGAAGGTTAATTCGAGCTTCATCCCTATAAGAGTTCTTAGGTCTGGTAGAACAGAAATGTAAGATAATAAATCTACAAAGCAAGGTTTTCACTTACAATACAGCCACATGCCATTCTTATTGATTTGATTCAGTTAGCAAATGGTATTTAGTTACCATTCAATTAAACCGCTCCAGATGTCTTGTGGAAAGTGTTCTTTAGTTAGATAGACAGGCAAACAGATAAATGGGTATACATACAGTCAGCTTCTTTGTTACTTAGGAGAATGCCAGTAAGGCGCAGAGAAGATGTGAACGCGGGAGGTAAGATTGGGCAACAGACTTCTGGATTCCATTTCAAATCAGAAACGTACCCAAGAAATAGCCAAGAACAATAACACTGAAAAAAAAATACAATAATAAGGCCTGGTTAGGATTGGTGTCACGTCTGAATCTTATTCTGCAGGCGGCCCCGGGGTGAGGAGACGGGGAGACCTGCCAAACGGACACTTTCCATATCTCATCCCGCCGTCTACTGTTTAACCCTGTCTCTTTCAGGGGGGTGTAATTCTAGAGTTTTAACCTTGTCTTGACAAGAGGGCCTATAAGGAGAAGTTGAGTCCGTGCCAACGAGGAATGCCAAAGAATTTATTTATGTTTTTCTTGGCAAGTAGGAAGTATTGTAATTTCAAAAATGCCCAATCATAGTAAAAATAAACCGTGGCGCAGACTTAACTGCAGGTATTGTTTTTCAGAAGAAAATTGTAGCAGCATATATCAGTCATTGCTTCAGACGGGCAATTAGAAGAATTTAGAAGTCCAAAAACTTTGTCTCCTGTAAGTTAATATGGCCGCGGTTCTATGTGCATCGCATAAAAGAACTTCATGAAATAATAGGTTTATACTTTTTGTACATAATATTTCTGGATCTGCAACGTATTAGAGAATAACATGGGGTAAATTAATGATTGGAGAACAGTAATCCTTGTATACGGTCAGATGTGGTGCAATGAGGACAGACTAACATAGAGGAGGCATAAAAAGCAGAAAAATTTGGAGCGCTTGTCTCTGTCCTGTCCAAACATATGTAGATAATAATGCAGAATTATTGGATTTGATGCAGTTCAATTTGGAGCCGTCAAGCTCTTGAAATATACTTCTTGTGCTAGATTTACCACTTTCCCACACACACTGACAAATAGGCATGTAAAATACGCTTATGTAGAGTGGAGCAAAGCAGAAGTCAAGGGCGAAGGATTGAGTTTGGATGCCACGGCACGCTACATGAAATACCTGGTCCTTGCTGGGTGTGTGGACTTCGGTGGGCTGAGAATCCATGTAGGTCGCATACTGCCGCTGGTGTTGGCTGGCCAAGACCGGATAACGACTCCCACGCACATTGAGACCAACTGTCCACTTTACACCATAACTCTTTATTGAACTGTTCATTGTCTTTCACTTTATACTTCAGAAAGTGGGCACATATCTTCCAGTATGTTACATTTTCACTTTGTATTGACAAAGTTTAACTTTCCTCTGGCTTGTGTCTGATCCCACTGTACCGGTTAGTCCCAGTACAACTCAGTCCATCGTTACAGTGCACACCGTGACAGTCACCCTCCCTTCGTGCAGTCACATATTTTGTCTCCTCAGGGGTCCCATAATGAACGGAATAGAGCTTTGCACACCCTGACATCCTCTGTCCTGACCCCTTTCTGTAATAATGGACCCTTCTTGTAATGTTCCTCAACCTCTTCCAACAAGCCTACAACCTACAATAGCCCTCAGTCCAGTAGACCACTGCGCAACCAGCTCTGTCCTCACCTATTGTACCATCACCCATTCCCTGTAGACTGTGAGCCCTCGCGGGCAGGGTCCTCTCTCCTCCTATACCAGTCTGTTTTGTACTGTTAATGATTGTTGTACGTATACCCTCTTTCGCTTGTAAATCGCCATGGAATAAATGGCGCTATAATAATAAATAATAATAATAACCTTGTTCGTATATGTCCTCTATATGTCCTCTATCCTGGTCATCATATTTCCCCCAACCTGTTTCCCATAAGTTTCCCATCCTGATCAGCATATATGTTACATCTTGGTTACCCATATATGTTCCATTCTGATCCCCATATATGTTCCATTCTGATCCCCATATAGTACTCACTATTTTATTTTGTATTAAAAAATTATTCTTATTATCTGTCCAAAGTCCAGCAAAGTCCTCTTCCTGTTTCATATGTGAAGAAAAACAAAAAGCCAGCACTAAATGTGCACTTCAGCACTAAAAATTCCAAACTGTACTTATTATAAAAATTTTGAGATTTTTGGCAAAAAATTGCAATTTCTTGAGCTGCCTCGCCACGTCACAGGAAATCTCATTTGAGGCAGTCCTACACTAAAATATTTTTATAAAATGTGCCATACGGCCTCACATATGAATAGTAGAACTGCTCTTAGCAGCACTCACCTGGTCTATTCCAATCCCATACCCATGACTGAGTCATGGCTGTGGGCGGGACAGGTCCAAGCAAATGCTGCATGAAGTAAATAGCCTGTGGACAAGGCCTGATGACAATGTGAACAGTCACCAACCGCCAAAATCTAGACATATGGAATATATCCCAAATTGAGGTGCATAGCAAGGTGGGGGTCAGCCACCGACCAATTCAATGAAGAAAAACAAAAAGCCAGCACTAAATGTGCACTTCAGCACTAAAAATTCCAAACTGTACTTATTATAAAAATTTTGAGATTTTTGGCAAAAAATTGCAATTTCTTGAGTTGCCTCGCCACGTCACAGCAAATCTTGAAATTTTTTTTTATAATATGTACAGTTTGGAATTTTTAGTGCTGAAGTGCACATTTAGTGCTGGCTTTTTGTTTTTCTTCATTGAATTGGTCGGTGGCTGACCCCCACCATGCTATGCACCCCAATTTGGGATGTATTCCATCTGTCTAGATTTTGGCGGTTGGTGACTGTTCACATTGTCATCAGGCCTTGTCCACAGGCTATTTACTTCATGCAGCATTTGCTGCACCCTCTGCAGTTTTTTCCACGAGGACGTCTAAAAAGGGAAGACTAGAAGAATAACTCTCATATGTAAAGCGAAGACCGGGACCACTACTATTAAGCCCTGCAACCAACAGCGGATGGCTTAGGAGTAACATCAAAGGGTGCTTCCGCTGTAGTGGCTGTGTTGCCTGTAAAGCAATAAAAACGGGGAAGAAATTCTCCAGCAATGTCACAGGAAGAGAATATGAGATCCGACACTTTATTAATTGTCGTACTAAAGGTGTCGTATATAAGGTGACGTGTCGCTGCGGTCTGGAATATGTAGGAAAGACCAAGAGGGAGCTGAGGAGGAGGGTGGGTGAGCATTTGAGAGATCTTAGACTAAAAAAATGACACCCCTCTAGCTAAGCATGTAAATACGATACATAATGGTGATCCTGAGTGGATCTCCTTTCAGGGCATTGATTTGATTTTCCCTCCAAAGCGAGGTGGAGATTGGAACAAGAAGATTTGCCGTGACGTGGGGAGGCAACTCAAGAAATTGCAATTTTTTGCCAAAAATCTCAAAATTTTTATAATAAGTACAGTTTGGAATTTTTAGTGCTGAAGTGCACATTTAGTGCTGGCTTTTTGTTTTTCTTCATTGAATTGGTCGGTGGCTGACCCCCACCTTGCTATGCACCTCAATTTGGGATATATTCCATATGTCTAGATTTTTGCGGTTGGTGACTGTTCACATTGTCATCAGGCCTTGTCCACAGGCTATTTACTTCATGCAGCATTTGCTTGGACCTGTCCCGCCCACAGCCATGACTCAGTCATGGGTACGGGATTGAAATAGACCAGGTGAGTGCTGTTAAGAGCAGTTCTACTATTCATATGTGAGGCCGTATGGCACATTTTATAAAAATATTTTAGTGTAGGACTGCCTCAAATGAGATTTGCCGTGACGTGGCGAGGCAGCTCAAGAAATTGCAATTTTTTGCCAAAAATCTCAAAATTTTTATAATAAGTACAGTTTGGAATTTTTAGTGCTGAAGTGCACATTTAGTGCTGGCTTTTTGTTTTTCTGTTTCATATGTGGTACTCACATCACCGGTGCATGGCAATGTCATCATACGCCGGTCACTTGAGCACCGATGTCAGCTGATGGCCTATGATAAGCCAGCATCTATTTGAACTCTTGCGGTGCAGGATGCACAGTCAACTGAAACAGGCGGGTCACCAGGACTGGATTGGGGCACTGCTTCTTGTCGGTTGACAATATATTCCCCTTAATCAGAGAGAAGTGGCTCAGTCTTCTCTGATTAAGAGGAATATATTGTCAACCGACAAGAAGTCCCATGACTGCCTTCGTTGCCCAGTCCTCAGGGTTTCTTCTTTCCACAGTCACACTCTGGTCAATTCAGCATACAATAGGACTTCAAGCCGCAACCAGGACTCCAAGGTCAAGGCGTATTGTAACATCATGATGTCACAACGTGTCATGATGTTTGAGGCCTGGTCACAACTGGAAGGCTTGTTCTAGATTGAAGACACCAGGCTTTGGAGGTTATGGAGCATCATAATGTAATGACGTTAAGACGTACCCTGACCCCAAAGTTTTGTTAAGACCAGAAACACAGTGTTAGGGCAAAGACACCAGTGCACATGTGACGCCCTGGCCTATCAGGTCATCACAGGGTATTGTGCAATCTGCCCTTCTGTGCAATATCCACCTCCTCCTTGGTTACGGGTCTCCAACTTATAGTGTTGCCAATACCAGCCAATCAAAATCCTAGGAACACTCTGAACCAAACCCACCAGACACACCAGTGGACGGCCTGAGTCGAATAGGGTCGCCCACTTGGGGGGTTGGTAAGGGGAATTCAGGAGTGTCAGGAGTAGGTTAGTGAAGGGTTGGAAGTGAAGGAGAGAGGAAGTCAGGATCTGGGCTCCTTGGAAGTACTAGGTGGCAGACGGTGGTCTGGGCCTAGTAGGAGCTGGACCCCCGGTCGCAGGAGATCATGACAAGGGGCACAGAACTGTTGAGGAAGACAGCCGGCGGCCTTGTACCATCACCGGGCTGGGACAAGGGCACGACGGGGTACGTGGACCCTAGGTCAGAGAGTGTGTTCAGGCAACCTGACAATTCACCCATTGAGAATGGAGCCTTCGAGATCCGCTCTCCACCCACTCCAAAACCGGGGTACTAGCGCAACGAGCGGGATAGGACTTTCCACTAAAACGTTCCAGGAAATCCCAATCGTGAACCCTGAGAGCAAGCTCCCACAGTTAGCCACACTGGGGAGCGGAGCCAGACTAGTTTTACACTACCGGGGCCAACCAGCAGAGAACTCAGTGCCAAGGAAAAGGTCACAGATCATCAGGCAACACCAGTGAGAACGGGACCCAAACTAGCTCCACTCGGCGGAAACGGTGTCCAGAACTTTTGTTTAACAAGTTGTCGGTGTCACCTTTATGGAATGAGTGAGTACGCAATTGACCCTTTCAGCCCCGACGGCACTTCCCACCTCCATCACCGAGTCCCGGGACATCCCCCCTACCCGTGGAGGGGCGCAACACCTGGCTGCCCCCGTCATCCCCCCGAGTACTCCCCCAATGGCAGCGGTGGTACCTCATCTTACAACACACCACGGGTGGCGTCACGAACTTTAACTACACAAACCCCCTGTAAATACCCCCTTTATTTTAGTGGCCACACGACCGCCGGGTACGGACGCACCTCAAGCCACCGCGGATCCGGATCCGAGCAGCCCGGCTGCTGGCACGGGGGTGGCACACACATATGTGGAAAGAGGAGCTCCTGAGGACCGGACATGCAAGCAGCAGACACTAGAGGCAGCAGAGGTGCCTGAAAAGGAGAGCAGTGAGTTTAGTATTTTTTTTTTCTTACATGCTACATTTATTATAGCATACTTGGGAACATTCGATTCGTAAAGAATAACTTCACTGCAAATTGAATTTCCAAATCAGCTCATCTCCAGTCTCCAGTAGACTGGTAAAACAGTCGATTAGCAAATTTTAGTGTTGTGAGGCCAACAATAGAAAAAGATGGTAATTTTTTAGAAATTAGACAATTTGACCACTGAGTCAATTTACATTAGGATTATATACTACTATTTTGCCTGACTCGTATAGTCCTAGAAATATCAGCCACATTAGGCACTGTCACATATCCACCAGAGTCCTCTCCTGTGACTTCTGCTTCAATCACCAGGCACTGCCGAATTCCCACCGAGGGCAGTGCTGGTAATAGGGGAGGAGTCAGTGCCAGTGGTTCTGGTGGGCGCAGGCTCCACCCATCCACTAAGCTAGGTTTCACTACCCCCTGTAGCACCACTGGCCGACTGTGGTGGCATGTGCCTTCCAGCTGAAATTACCACCTTTCAGCCCTGGCCAATAGGAAGGCACCACACCCTTCTTATTCCTTCTCCTGTCTGCTGGTCACCGCCAGATATAGTCTTGCAGTAGTCTTGCAGTATACTGCTGTGATTCTGGTTCACACCCTGCTCTTGTACTTTGATCTCTGTGTTTTTGACCTCTGCCTGTTTCTGATGACTCTCCTGCCTGCTGTGTTTTGTACTTCGCTGCCAACTACGGTTTGACCTTAGCCTGATTTCTTGACTATACTGCCTGTTGATTTTGTCCCTTTTTGTACCTCCTGGTTTTGACCCTGCCTTATGACTACTCTCCTCGGGATTGCAGCCTTCCATAGGCAGCGATCTCCTGGACCTTGTTGTAATTCCAGATCCTTGTATAGGGCTTAAAGGGTTCTGAAAGTTCTCGGGATCCTGTTGAGTGGGCGGCTAGCCTCTATTCTGTCCTTGACAGCCATTCTGAGTCTGTGGTCCCGGGCAGACGTCACAGGCAGTAGGTCAAGTGTTGGATTGTTGGGGGATTGCAGCAGGTGTATCAGAAGAGCACCAGAAACACATTTAGAAGCTCTACACCATGCCTGATCATGCAGCCCTGAAGTTAGGAGCAGTTGACCGAGAAGAACATATACTGTATGTGAAAAATAGCAGCTCACCATTCATAGTTTTTTTCTCTTTCTCATAAATCCCTTTCATTTATTGAGTGTTGAAAAAATGCTTGCTGAATTCAAGCTAATGTAAATCTTCAAAAAGAAATCCATTCCAGCACCACAGTGAAAACTTAATTCTTCCCTTATTAGCGTAATTTTAAAAACATGGAACATTGGTCCTAATAGTCTAAATCTAAATCATGAGGACCACTGTACCATGTTTTTAAAATTACGCTAATAGAGAAAGAATGAAGTTTGCACTGAGGTGCTGGAAGAGGAGAACACCGAGTTACAATGGATCATTATTATCTGTCTAGGGCAGGGGTGCCACATGAGAGACTATGATTGGTGTAGTAGAGACTTAAAGCAATAGGCTGACATTAATTCTGCTCAGTATTAATATTAACATATTAATTATAATTATATTAATAATATTAATTGTATCACTTAATAAAGGGCGAAATTAAAGATGCTATCCCAATATGTAGAGACGGCAAATATTCTTGCACGAGTCAATATATCAAGTGGCTTTCTCCATGTCCCTTCAGAAGAATTCAGAAGTAGAGACTATGAGCGAGAGTCCCACCATCTTGTTAATTTGGAGCCCCATTGTGCAACAATAACAGAGTATTTGCATGTACAAAAAATCCCATGTGGCCTGTGAGTGAAATACACCCCTTCTATGCCTCTTGAACTCCAAATTAAAAGATTTGTTTTACGAGCGCTTGGGAAATCAATACAGCACACACACTTACTAGGTGTACGCAAATAATTCTCCTTTATTACATGTGACCAGTTTATATAAGGTCAAAAAGGAAAAGTCCCCTCTGAACTATGAACCAATAAGAGCAGTAGGGGCGTAAACGGAAATGTTAAACTTCCCCGTCCATCGGTGTTAACTGAACCCTATGACATCATTAGTTCTCAGAAAAGATGGACACAATGAGAACAAAATGGATTCTGTTCTCTTACAGGTCTCAGGATCCCTCTCACACCAACACTGTTTAAAGATTATACTGATTTTTGTCACACGTTTGGACAGATTTTGAACAAGTATTCATTTGATTTAATGGTCCAGACAGTTGACCACTTACAAAAATCGTTAGATGCTGTTAATTCTAAGGTTGAATCTATTGACTCCCAATTGAAAAACCCCTAAAACCTGAGGAATATTCTTCACTGAAAGAGAAAACTGAACAGAGTCTGGCTCCTCATCACATGGAAGCTGAACAACGTAAAATATCTAAATTGATCAGGGATGCTGAAGATTACCATCAAAACGAGGTGAGATACCACAAGGTTCATTTTTAGAGGACAAAATGCCTCACCTGAAATATCACATTCCAGTACTGATAGTGAGCGATATTCGAAAAGCAGACGACAACAGCAGCCTTTTTTAGGACAGAGAAGGGGATACAACACAACAAGATAGGGTGGACAACTTCGGGGATGAGGTACCATCAATGACAGTGACCAGGTCAAAGATATGAGTCCTCCTTTGGTCTCTTCAAAAAATGTTGGTCCAGCCCAATTATCCCTTCTACAGGGTGGGCCATAAGTAGGGATACACCCTGGGTGCATATTTGTACATGGGAGGGGCAAAACATTTGAGGCCAGGTTACGCACATGGCGGCCATCTGCAAAGCCACCATTTTGAATTCAACTTTACTCTTTTTTTTATCAGGGTGTATCCATACTTATGGTCCACCATGTACAAAAAGGATTGTCCTTTTGTCCGTCATACAAATTTGATGGATTTCAGATGGACATGGTTCTACAGTACAAAGGTTTTTCAGGAATATAACATTAAAAGCCTTTTTTGACACTAAGGCTATGTGCGCACGTTGCGTACTAGCCCTGCAGAAATTTCTGCAGCGATCTGAAGAGCACACGTGCGCTTCAAATCGCTGCAGAAAATGTCCGTAGAGAAAAAAAAAAAAGCCGATTCCATGCGCTCTGCCTGCAGCTCCTGCCATAGACAGAGCAGGAGCTGCCGGCAAAGCGCACGGAAGAAGTGACATGTCACTTCTTAGAACGCAGCGCTTCGGGCAGCAGCTGAAGCGTTGCGCTCTAAGACGCCACGTGTGCACGGCCCCTGCACAATCTCCATAGACTGTGCAGGGGACGCAGGACGCATGCAGTTACGCTGCGCTACAAAGCGCAGCGTAACTGCATGTATTTACGCAACGTGCGCACATAGCCTAAGGGTAAGGCAATTATACATTGAGGTAATCCCTTGTCAGATAACCACTTGTTCCCCTATGTGAATTGGGTTTAAAAACTAAAGGTTTTTTTTATGCCCCCAAAAATGATTTCCCTGTGGAAACTTCATCAGTCTACTGAATAAAGAGATTATAAAATGTAGGTTCGATATGGACAGTGGCCTTTTACATTGTTCTTCTAATTTATCCCATATGGATAAACAAGCCCTTTCCCCCCTAAGGCTATGTGCCCACGGGGACATTGTCCTGTGGATATATCCGCAAGACATTCCGCAGGTGCTCCCAGAAATCCGCAACAGAACTTTCTCTGTTTCAATGCTGCGGATATACAACATAATGTCGTGCGGATATGGTGTGGTCATTCTGCATTGAGGATATGTCGCGGGCGGAGGAGGGGACGCTGCGCTCTCCCACTGCTCGGGTCCGGCCGCTGCTACTGCGGCTGCTGCTCGGTGGTGGCTCGAGCGGTGGGCCGGATCCCGGGGACTCGAGCGGCGTTCCTCGCCCGTGAGTGAAAAGGGGATTTTGATTATTGTCCGTGACGCCACCCACAGTTGTGGTGATATTGGGGACACCACTGCTGCTCTAGACGGGGATCCCGGGAGCGGTGACAAGGAGCAGCTTTGTTGTTAGTTCTCCCCTCCGTGGGTAGGGGGTTGGTTTTCCCGGGGCCTGGTGATGGGGTAGGGATGGATGGCAGGCAAGTTACGGGGCCTGGTGAGGTGCAGGATCGCGGGGGCAGCGCTGTGCCGCACGGCACGGTGGTACTCACACAGCCAATGATGAGGACACAGTTCTCGGTAAAACAAACGGCTGGATGGACGGGTCCCACAGGTGCCTGCAGTAGTTTTTCCCCTGACCATAGATGGTAGTGTAAGTCCTTTCTCTCGCCTCCGTGCACGCTCCTCCTGCGCTCCGGTTTCCAGCTGGCTCCCCGGTTCGGTACCGGTGGGCCACTGCCCAGCCCCGGCTACCTACGGTTCCACCAACTGTCTTCCCAGCTCAAACAGTGGGCCACTACCGTCTGCCTCACTCTCTACCCAAGGGTCCTAGGCTCCAACCTAGGCCCCTGTCTGCTTCTGTCTCCCTGTAGACCTCCTCTCTCTTCCTCTGCCTGGACTTGTCTGGACCTGCTTCCTGCCTCAGGCCAACCAGACTCTTCGGTGGGCGTGCCTATCTGCTTGACTCCGCCCACCTAGTGTGTCTGTCTGAACCCGAGGGAAGGAATCAGGTCTCACTGGGGATGTCTGTTGTGAACTGCTGGGGGTGGGGGTGTGTGTGTGTTGTTACCTGTGGCCCCTGGCTTGTCCAGGGCACCACAGATACAGTACCATGGCTTCGGCACTGCATCCTCAATGCAGAAGAAGTGCTGCAGTGATCGGGGTGCTCATACTTACCTCCATCATGCAGCACCTCGCTTTCCGGCGGCCGGGTCACTGTCAGGCAGCGTCTGGTTCACTGTGCTGGAGGTGGGCGGGCCTGAACTAGCTCCGGCTGTCACATGACCGGAGCTCGTGCAGGCCCCGCCCACCTCTTCCTTCCTGTACCTGGCTGGATCCACCACGCTGCTGCCGCTGCCGCTACACCGGACGGAGAAAGTGACTCGGGTCTCTATCAAGGCAGGTAAGTATATGGGACCCTGCAGAGAAATCCGCAACAATAATTGACATGCTGCAGATTTTTCCGCACGAAAATCCGCACGATTTCCGCTGCGGAAAAATCTGCAGCGTGGGCACAGCATTTCCCAAAGCTGTGCTGCAGATTTCTGGAAAATCCGCGGCAAAATCCGCGCATTTTCCGCAGCGTGGGCACATACAGTGCCTACAAGTAGTATTCAACCCCCTGCAGATTTAGCAGGTTTGATAAGATGCAAATAAGTTAGAGCCTGCAAACTTCAAACAAGAGCAGGATTTATTAACAGATGCATAAATCTTACAAACCAACAAGTTATGTTGCTCAGTTAAATTTTAATACATTTTCAACATAAAAGTGTGGGTCAATTATTATTCAACCCCTAGGTTTAATATTTTGTGGAATAACACTTGTTTGCAATTACAGCTAATAATCGTCTTTTATAAGACCTGATCAGGCCGGCACAGGTCTCTGGAGTTATCTTGGCCCACTCCTCCATGCAGATCTTCTCCAAGTTATCTAGGTTCTTTGGGTGTCTCATTTGGACTTTAATCTTGAGCTCCTTCCACAAGTTTTCAATTGGGGAAAAGGAGCCAGCCACAATCTGAAATTGGCATGCATCATATAAAAAGTGAAAATTCACAGATTTATTCCAACTGTACTATAATAAAAAAAAAAAGTTTTCAATTGGGTTAAGGTCAGGAGACTGACTAGGCCACTGCAACACCTTGATTTTTTCCCTCTTGAACCAGGCCTTGGTTTTCTTGGCTGTGTGCTTTGGGTCGTTGTCTTGTTGGAAGATGAAATGATGACCCATCTTAAGATCCTTGATGGAGGAGCGGAGGTTCTTGGCCAAAATCTCCAGGTAGGCCGTGCTATCCATCTTCCCATGGATGCGGACCAGATGGCCAGGCCCCTTGGCTGAGAAACAGCCCCACAGCATGATGCTGCCGCCACCATGCTTGACTGTAGGGATTGTATTCTTGGGGTCATATGCAGTCCCATCCAGTCTCTAAACGTCACGTGTGTGGTTGGCACCAAAGATCTCGATCTTGGTCTCATCAGACCAGAGAACCTTGAACCAGTCTGTCTCAGAGTCCTCCAAGTGATCATGAGCAAACTGTAGACGAGCCTTGTCATGACGCTTTGAAAGTAAAGGTACGTTACGGGCTCGTCTGGAACGGAGACCATTGCGGTGGAGTACGTTACTTATGGTATTGACTGAAACCAATGTCCCCACTGCCATGAGATCTTCCCGGAGCTCCTTCCTTGTTGTCCTTGGGTTAGTCTTGACTCTTCGGACAAGCCTGGCCTCGGCACGGGTGGAAACTTTCAAAGGCTGTCCAGGCCATGGAAGGCTAACAGTAGTTCCATAAGCCTTCCACTTCCGGATGATGCTCCCAACAGTGGAGACAGGTAGGCCCAACTCCTTGGAAAGGGTTTTGTACCCCTTGCCAGCCTTGTGACCCTCCACGATCTTGTCTCTGATGGCCTTGGAATGCTCCTTTGTCTTTCCCATGTTGACCAAGTATGAGTGCTGTTCACAAGTTTGGGGAGGGTCTTAATTAGTCAGAAAAGGCTGGAAAAAGAGATAATTAATCCAAACATGTGAAGCTCATTGTTCTTTGTGCCTGAAATACTTCTTAATACTTTAGGGGAACCAAACAGAATTCTTGTGGTTTGAGGGGTTGAATAATAAATGACCCTCTGAATAAACTTTTCACAATTTAAAAAACAAAATAAAAAAAGAAATAACATTCTTTTTTGCTGCAGTGTATTTCACACTTCCAGGCTGATCTACAGTCCAAATGTCACAATGCCAAGTTAATTCCGAATGTGTAAACCTGCTAAATCTGCAGGGGGTTGAATACTACTTGTAGGCACTGTAGCCTTAAGGAGGACAAGGAAAATATCATCAAACCGGCCCATGAAGGAGGTGCGATAGTCATTATGGATCATAGGGCGTATATACTATAGAGATTCTCTCACAATTATCACACATTGAGGTATATCAACCCCTATTGTGTAACTAGAGATGAGCATTCCTGGCAAGGATCAGATCGGTTCAGGATCGCTGATCCCGCCTGAGATCAAAGATCAGATTGGCGATCCATGCTGACCCGATCGTCGATCCTAGCCGAACCCATTAAATTCAATGGCAGGCAAAAGTGATGTGTTGTAAAATGGTGTAGGAAGGCTTAAATGAAAGAAAACAAAAAAGAGTTAAAGCAGTACATACTTACCGAGTCTCCCCACAGCTGCAGCTGTACTTTCTGGCTGACAATTATCCCTAATGCATATTCACTCTTTTCTCCAGCCATTGGAGTCTCTGATTGGCTGCAGTCAGACTCAGTCCCCTGACACCATCTGTGATTGATTGGAATCACAGATACTGTCTGCGGGTCTCTATCATGGCATAAAATAAATAAATAAAAACAATTGGTGTAGTGTCACTCCTGTATTGATAGTAACCCTGATAAAGCCATGGCTGAAGGCTGCAGCCCCCAACCGTGCGCTTATCTTGGCTGTGTATCAAAATAAGAGGTACCACATGCAGCTTTTTTTTTCCTTTTTTTAATTATGTAAATAAATAAATAATTTAAAAAAAATAGCATGCAATTCCCCCCAATTTTGATACCCAGCCATGATAAAGCGTGACAGCTGAGGGCTGGTATTCTCAGGCTGGCAAGTCCCATGGTTATTGGGCACCCTCCAGCCTAAAAACAGCAGCCTGCAGCCATTTAGGATTTCCGCATCCATTAGATGCAACAATCCCAGTGCTGTGGTAATTGAATTACTAAGCAGGTTAATGTCAGCTCACAGCTACCACAAAGCCCTGGATTAGTGATGGGTAGGGGGTCTATGAGACCCCCCCCCACACTACTAATCCTATAACTAAAAACAAATAAACACAAAGGCACAGAAAAAATCCTTTCTTTATAAAAAAAACAAACCCCTCCCTCTTTTACCAATTTATTAACCCACAAAACACCCAGATCAGCTTTAATCCACGCTATGGGGTCCCACAATCATCCCAGTACTGCTACATCTGAAGGCACAGCAAGCGCCCATAGAAATATTTCCGCCCTCTGTAACTTCAGTCAGAGAATGAATGAGCCGCAGCGATGAGCGTCACTCAGGTTAGTTGCGGTCATAGCTGGAGGTTCCCACGGCCCTCCACCTGTGACCACAGGTAACCTGACCTCAGGGCACCTCAATGAACTCCCAGACCTTCATCTTCTGGCAGAAAACTGTGTTTTTTTTGCCAAGAGATGCAGACTTGATGCTAAAATTTTTACACCATATTTCTGCACCCAATCTACACTTCCTGGCAAAAAAACGCATCCCTACCGCATCTTCCTTCTCCCTAGAAAATCTACTTTGCACATGCTTAATAGATGCTTCAATACAAAAGATAGGGTCACTGCTGATTGTGGCTAATGTACATGTAGATTTCCTGAAAAAAAAACAGGAAGTTAGGGTCTAAAGAAACCTCAGTGGACAATATAAAATTTGCAAGATATCTACTGTAATTTTTATAGTAATGGAGATATTTTAATGGAAAAAAATTGGCAAAAATTCATGCAAAATATATTGAACACAAAAATGTAATTTATAACAACAGGTTGTTTTCTGATGAAAACTTCCCTTTAAGTGTTTTTGAGCAATTTACATTTTATAAATAGACATTTTACACTTTGCTTAAATTTTGCGATACCTATTGGTTTGTGATACATATCGGTTGGTCTTGTATATGACTGTTTTCTATAAAATGTTCTCTTTTTGTTGTTTGTGTTATTATTCTGCCGTCCACAGTCAGTGTTTTTTGCTTTATGCATATAAACCTGCATATAAATTTAGACCTGTAAGCTCCCCCGGTAAAGAATTCAGACAGGAATTTCTCGATAAACATAAAACTGGCAAGTATCACCATGAAATCCACCACCGTCTTACTATGAAGGTCACTCTTTATAATAATTCACAAATGTCTAAAAAATGTAGAAAACAAAAAAAAATACTTTATGGAGATCTATTGTAAAGTATCATTTACACTCTGCACACAGTAGATGAAAATATTATACAGTACTTTAATTGTAATGGGTTGCTTTAACCCCTTCACCCCCGGGCAATTTTCTGCTTTTCATTTTAGTTTTTTCCTCCCCTTCTTCCGAGAGCCATAACTTTTTTTTATTTTTTCCGTCAATATAGCCAAATGAGGGCTTGTTTTTTGCGGGATGAGTTGTACTTTTGAATGACACCATTCATTTTACCATATAGTGTACTGGAAAATGGAAAAAAAATCCAAATGTGGAGAAATAATGAAAAAGTGAAAGTAGGCAGTTTTTCTTTTATTAACTGTATGATAAAATTGACATGTCAGTATGATGCCACACGTCAGCACGAGTTCGTAGACACCAAACATGTATACTTTTACTTTTATCTAAGTGATAAAAAAAAAATCAGAAGTTTGTCCAAAAAAAGAATTGCGTTTTTGTGGCCATTTTCCGAGACCCCTAGTGTTCTCATTTTTCAGGATCTGGGGATCAGTGATGAGTTATTTTTTGCCTCTTGAGCTGACATGTTTATTTATACAACTTTTGTGTAGCTGTGATGTTTTAATTGACTGTTATTGCATTTTAATGCAATGTGGTGGCGACTGAAAAACATAATTTTGCCTTTGGAATTGTTTTCTCACCACGCCATGTACCTATCACATTAATTGATTTTATATTTTGATAGATGGGGCATTTCTGAACACAAATATGTGTATTTTTTTAATTGTTTTATTTTCAATAGGGCAAAAGGGTGGTGATTTGAACTTTTGTTTTTTTTTTAATTTTGTCATATTTTTAAAATTTTGTTTTTAAATGTTTTTTTATTGATTTTGCTATTTCCCCTAGGGGACTTTATGACTGTACTATCCGATCACTTGTCCTAATCAGAGTGATGTTCCTGTGAGCGTCAGCACTTTGTCGGCTCTCACAGAAAGGGAACCATGTCAGTTTCAGGGGCCATCATCTGTCCCCACGCTGTTATGGCAACAGACTGGTGCCCTGTGATCGTGTCACGGGGCCGCTGATGATGACGGGGAACAGTGCGATCCCTGCCGCGGCCCGTTCAATCACACAGTCAGAGTTTGACAGCGTGATCTAAAGGGTAAACAGGCATGGGTGGATCTCTGATCCACCCATGGCTGTTAGCTGCACATGTTAGCTGATCAGATCAACAGACATGTGTGTGGATTACCACGGACTTGCCGCCAGAGCCCGCAGAAGCCAGACGGATGTGACTAAGTCCTTACCAGTACGTCCTTGGTTGTAACTGGGTTAAGACTATGTTCCCATGATGAGTATTTGGTCAGCTTCTGATTTTGCAGATCTTTTGCCCCTATCAGGCCCTGTGCACACACCGAGTATTTGGTGATTTTTTTACCTTAGTATTCATAATCCAAAACCAGGAGTGGAACAATCAGAGGAAAAGTATAATAGAAACACGGGCACCACTTCTGTATTTATCACCACTCTTGGTTTTATCTTACAAATACTGAGGTAAAAAAAGCACCAAATACTCAACGTGGCCTTAGGTCATTTTTTATTGTGTGTTTTTGAGTGTTATTTTTACATGCATGTTATCGTGTTTTTGACGCTGACGTTTGTCTATTTCTGGTGTGTCATGTTTTAAATAAAGCTGCTTTGATTTTGTTACTTCCTGGTACTTGGCTTTAACAAAACTTTATTGATACATCAATGTGTGGATTACACGCTTTTTTAGTAGGTTTCCGCAGCAGAAATGCACTAAAAACACATATGTGTGTTTTTTATCTGTGGACTTTTTGCATCTAGTGCAATTCTATTGGGAAATCCGCACATAACTCTCAGTGTAACTGCAACAAAAATTAACATGTTGCAAATTTGAAGCACGCAGCGTTTTTGTTGGGTAAAAAAAAAAATCACAGGGGGCAGGAGATTTCTATGAATTCCATCTGCTTTGCTGTAATGGTAAGATGCTGTGTTTCTTGTGCAGCAAAAATAAGCTGCATCAAAAACTCATCATAGGAACTTACCTTAAAGGAATTGTCTACTTTGGGCATGGATAATGTTAATAACTGTAGCCAATGGCTCTCTGCTCCATTTACTCATATGGGCTGTTCCATGCTTCCAACCTGCAAACTACAGTGGTCGGCACCACGCAAAGGACAACAAGCAGTGCAATGATATGTCATCGCTGCACTGTCTGCACCGACCTGCAGTGGGCAGAAGAGAAACACATCATCTCTAAATCAGGTGAGATATTAGTTCATTTTTTTATCCTTTGGGAGGCACCAGGGTTGTACATAAGGGTTAAAATTAAAAGGAAACACAATATGGGGGTCATTATTATGATAAGGCACACTGGGGGCAATATTATTATTAGGAGGCATGGGGGCTCCATATCTCACCGTCCACTACAGCTTTGAGTATTAGACTAGCTTCATTTTATAGACATTCATATTGGCTATCTCATAAATAAATTTGACTTGCAGCTATTTAGCATATAATTAGTATTTCAGATTCTTGTCATGTCACTGCATTGTTACTGTTTTGCTCCTGTTGTTTGAGTTGTTGTTTTTTTTGTTACAGGTAAAATATATCTTTGTACCGTGTTAGCCAGTAGAGATAAAAAATTGTTTAAAAGAACTGAAGTCCTCAAAAGGTATCAACCACTGAGGACTTCAGTTCTTTTAAACAATTTTTTGTTTTTTTTGTATATTACAAATTACAACCTGTTCTCAGATTCCCTAATATAGCTCAGTGTGTTATTAGGCTGACTTACCAGCGAAAGGTCACTGGTTTAAATCAAGGAGCAGCAATAAAGCAGATTTCCCAAGCAAAGAGAAGCAGAATCATCCAGCTTATCGATAGCAGTCTCTCAGCCAAGAAAGTTGTCAAAATGCATCATTTGAGGGCATGACAGGTAGAAGAATACGAAATGAAGTCAGTATATCTATTCGAAAGCCAAGACGTTGATGTCCAGGCAAAATGTTGTAGTCAACAAGTTGGCTCATCCCAAAGTCTTACAGATTTGGAGCGACAAACACGGCAGTGGAGGCGGCTCATATGCTTAATAATAGTGATATCTCAAATGTCTATGCAAGCACCATGTGATGCACATTACACAAGTCTCAACTTCAATATCATCATAAGAAGCATTGGCTCGAGTTTGCAAAGAAGTATAAAAAGTGGACAGTGGAAAATTGGCAACATGTGATTTGGAGCAATGAGATGCAAGTCAATAGACTAGGCTCTGATGGGTACAAATAAGTCTTGAAGAAATAAGGGAAAATGGGTTAATGGATCCAGAAATTGTAGGAAATGTCAAGTTTGGTAGAGAAAACCTGATGATATGGGGATGCTTCACAGCCAAAAGAACTGGATAATTGACCAGGATCGATGGTCGTCTCAAAGCTGAGCTGTATGTGAGCATCTTACAAGACGAGTTACTTCGTACTTGAGTACTATGAGAATAAAAAGGATGGCATATTGTTCCAGCAGGACAATAACCAGAAGCATAAGTTGAGATTGGAGAAGAAATCGATCAATGACAATGAAGTAGAGGAGCTGGATTGTCCCCACAGTCCCCAGAGCTCAACCCAATCAAACACTTAAGGGTAGAGCTGAAGAAAAAGCTGTATATGTGATGCCCTGGCCTATCAGGTCGTCACAAGGGTGCCGTGCAATCTGTCCTTCTGCATGGTACCCACTCCTCCTTGGTTATGGGTCCTGTCACTTTGGTGTTGCTACCAACAGGTGTACACAAATCCTGAGGAACACTCTGCACCCCACCCACCAAACTCCCATTGGGCAGCCTGAGGAGAATGGGGCCACCCATATGGAGGACTGGTAGAAGGAGGGCAGAAGTGTCAGTGCAGTCAGTGAGTTGTAGAGTTGGAGAGTTGAGGTGGAAGGAGACACAGCGGTGACAGTCCTGGTCACGCTGTAGAGCTCAGCTCCTGTACCCGTCCAAGGTGCCAGACGTTGGCCTGGCCAGAAGGAGCTGGGACCCCGATCGCAGGGGGTAGTGGCAGGGAGCACAGTGCTGCTACAGAGAGCAGGCTGACTGCCTTGTGCTACAGCCGGGCAGGGACCAGGGCATGACGGGGTACGCGGATCCTAGGCTGGGAAGTAGCTTCACGCAGCCCAGTAATTCACCCGACGGGAACGGAATCTTCAGGAACCGTTCCCCACCCGCTCCAGAATCAGGGTACTAGCGCAACGAGGGGGAAAGGACTTCCCACAACTGTCCAGAAAATCCCAAGCGTGAACCCTGAGAGCAAGCTCACCCTGCTAGCCATACAGGTGAACGGGACCTGAAACGCTTCAAATGTAAGGGATCCACACATAGGACACACAGTGCCAAGGGACAAGGCTTCAGGTTAACAGGCAACACCAAGAGGACACGGACCCAGCGTGCCCGTCCAAGGACCCTAGAGTGCTCAAGAGCTTGGTTTACCTGGTGTCAGCGTCAGTGACTTTGGAGTTTGTGAGTATACGTTACCCCCCTTGCACCCGACGGGTTCCCCACACCATCCATCACTGGGCCCCGGGACACCACTCCCCTGCACACGGAGGGGTTAACAACTTCAGCTACCACACACCAGCATCTCCGGGCTCCCCAATCCAGCAGCGGTGGTCCCTCACGTTACCACACACCGTGGGTGGCGTCACGAACACTATCCAAAACCCCCCTTTTTATTTCAAGAGGTCACGCGACCCCGCCTCGGGTCCGTAGACCCCTTGAGCCACTGCGGATCTGGATCCGAGCAGCCCGTCAGCTGTCGTGGGGGCGGCACACCCTCAAAAAACTTGGCGTCACAAACAGGATGCGAGCAGGACCCACTAACCTGGGTGACGTGCGCCTTGAAAAGTGAAAGTCGCGAACCAAACTCCCTTTTTCCGCGACACCCGCCATTCTCCCGCTATTTTCATGCCAAAAATGCCATCTTCTTGCAAAAGGGCGCGAAGCCAAAGCCCCGCCCTTCGTCTTCAGCCTGAAACAGGAACCGGAAGTTCCCAGAAAGCCACAGCGCAAGAAAGAGTGCTGGGAGAAAACCGAGGGGGCGTGCCCAAATGTAGGAAAAGAAGAAGAGAAGCAGGGATGCCAGGACTCTGTTCCTGGATGACGCAGAGGCAAGATGGCGGAGCAGAGCTGGTCACCGGAACATGCTGTTCCCGGGATCGCGGCCTGGATCGAAGAAGAGACCGAGCAGCTGTGCAGGAGAATGCGGACGCAGTTCCTGTTCATATTAAACCACTGGAGGGAAGAGATGAGGAGTCTGGCAGTGGCGGTGCGAGCCCATGAGATCGAAGTCCCACGTGAAGGAACGGTGAGCGGTTACCCAGTCCCTATTGATTATGCTAATCCGGCCATGGCGGCCGAGGGATCCGGTGCACCCCCGCTTGTGGCAACCACTCCACAGTCACCTGCCCCGTCCTCGGCGGACGCCGACCTGCCACTGTCCATCCCGGCAGCGGAACCTGTAGTCTGTTTTTATGAAGCTTCAGCAACAGCTCCAAGGTCCATCACCATCCTGGTCACGTCAGCGGTTCCCCGGAGCCCGGCCAGATCAGACCCGGCCGCATCACCGGGCCCATGCCTAGAGGCGGAGCACCTGGGCCCTGCTACCCCGGCTGCGGAGCAGTCGGTTGTTTTCTCTACAGCAGCGGAGGTGGGACCTCCCAGTCCACCAGTCCCACCACCGCGTGGTATCCTGATGGCTGTTGGAGCCGCACGAGTCCAGTTCAAGCCAGAGCCAGTGGGGGAGCTGAAGCCGGATGCCGATGCCCCCTACTGGGCGCGCCACAACCAGGAATTACAGCAGGAAATTGCTACCAGGAAACAGCGGCGGCAGGAGCTGGCCGCTCGTAACAGAGCAGAGTAGGAGCAGGTGAGGAGCGCTGCTTCACGTGTTAGAGGGCCACGGTGCCGCGGTCTGGTGCATCACTTTGACCCCGAGCAGGGATGGGGTTCCATTCGTGATGCAGACCTCACAGCAGAGGTATTTGTGTCCCGGCGGGACATATCCCCACACCTTCCTTGGAAGCATCCTGGCCGCAACCTAGAGCCAGAAGAAATGGTTACTTACACCTACACCTACCTACTTACACATGACACTGCGGGGAGAGGGGCTGTTATGCCCCGGAAGTGACCAAACATGTCATGTTTGAAGAAGGGTATGTGTCCGCAGAAGTAGCACGCAGGCAAAAGGAGGCGTGGCTACGGGACCCGACCATATATTATTAGCAGAATAATATGGTACCGTAAAATGTTAGGTATCTGTGTTTTCTGTTTGTTATTTTCCACAGTTTGTTATTTTTCATATAGAAAATGTTAGAAAATGAGAGAACCAATGAAACACTAATTGCATGGGAAAGTAACCTGATTTTTTCTAAATTTGCAACAGTTGTACTACGGTACAGGACTTTTAGGTGTGGTTTTATAAGGATTTCTACATTTTATAGTTGATTAAAAAATGGACCACGGTCACAAGACTGGCGTGACCAACACAAACTTGTGTCTTGTAAAAACAAAACTGCACCCGTTGTGCCATTGGAGTCGTCTGGCATACCCCGGGACCGTAACCCGGCCCAAGGACCCATCTAGGTTTCCAGGGGAACCAAGTTGTTTGGGAGGGGGGTTATTGGGATCTGGGACGTTGGGACTGGACTGACTGTCGCAGGAAGGGACCGCAACGTGGAAGGTTGGGTCCCCGCTGCCATCAAAACCAGTGGCGTCCTCTGTGGCAGACGAACTCTGTTAACAAATGTTTGAAATGGTTTAAGAATGCACCTCCCCTGTGTGCGATGAACCAGTTTAAAAAAAATAAAAATGTTGTTAACCCTTTTTCTTCCTTAAAAAAAAAATAATAAATAGATTCTTGGTGTTCTGTGGCTCGCGGACGAGCCACGTTTAACCAAGGGGGAATGTGACACCCTGGCCTATCAGGTCGTCACAAGGGTGCCGTGCAATCTTCCCTTCTGCATGGTACCCACTCCTCCTTGGTTACGGGTCCTGTCACTTTGGTGTTGCTACCAACAGGTGTACACAAATCCTGAGGAACACTCTGCACCACACCCACCAAACATCTATTGGACAGTCTGAGGGGAATAGGGCCACCCAAATGGAGGGCTGGTAGAAGGAGGGCAGAAATGTCAGTGCAGTCAGTGAGTTGTAGAGTGGAGGTAGAAGGAGAGACAGCGGTGATAGTCCAGGTCACGCTGTAGAGCTGGGCTACTGTACCCATCCCAGGTGCCAGACGTTGGCCTGGCCAAAAGGAGCTGGGACCCCGGTCGCAGGGGGTAGTGGCAGGGAGCACGGTGCTGCTACAGAGAGCAGGCCGGCTGCCTTGTGCTACAGCCAGGCAGGGACCAGGGCACGACGGGGTACGTGGACCCTAGGCTGGGAAGTAGCTTCACGCAGCCCAGTAATTCACCCGACGGGAACGGAATCTTGAGGAACCGTTCCCCACCCGCTCCAGAATCGGGATACTAGCACAACGAGGGGGATAGGACTTACCACAACCATACAGAAAATCCCAAGCGTGAACCCTGAGAGTAAGCTCACCCTGCTAGCCACGCAGGTGAGCGGGACCCGAAACGCTTCAAGTGTAAGGGATCCACACATAGGACACACAGTGCCAAGGGACAAGGCTTCAGGTCAACAGGCAACACCAAGAGGACACGGACCCAGCATGCCCGTCCAAGGACCACAGAGTGCTCAAGAGTTTGGTTTACCTGGTGTTAGCGTCAGTGACTGTGGACTTTGTGAGTACACTATACCCCCCTTGCACCCGACGGGTTCCCCACGCCATCCATCACCGGACCCTGGGACACCACTCCCCTGCCCATGGAGGGGTTAACAACTTCAGCTGCCACACACCAGCGTCCCCGGGCTCCCCAAACCGGCAGTGGTGGTCCCTCACGTTACCACACACCGTGGGTGGCGTCACGAACACTATCCCAAACCCCCTGTTTATTTAGCGAGGCCGCGCGACCCCACCTCGGGTCCGGAGACCCCTCGAGCCACTGCGGATCCGGGTCCGAGCAGCCCATCAGCTGTCGCGGGGGCGGCACATATACATACTCAAATGAGTCAACCAGCATGCACCAATATCGGGAATGTGTAGAAGAGACCTGAAATCAGATTTCAGTAGACATGCTTAAATATGATCGAGAGCATGCCCAGAAGGGTTCAGGCAGTGTTGAAAGAAAATTGTGGATTTACAAAATACTAACAAAATAATAAAAATTAAACTTTAGATTTTTAGGAGCAAAACAGTAACAATGCAGTGACATGACAAGAATCTGCATAACTAAATATATGCTAAATAGTTGCAAGTGGAATTTATGTATGAGATAGCCAAGATGATTGTCCATAAAACGAAGGTAGTCTCACGCTCCAAGTTGTAGAGGATGGTGAGAGATTGAGTCTGAAAGTCAAAAGTTAACAACATTGTTACCCTTTTACTTGTCATTGTAATTGCCCCTCTCTGTGTTCCCTAAAAGTATGACACACACTGTCTCTCTTATGGTATATGCCCTCCACACCGCGCTCTCCTTTCCATACTGAGCCCACTCTTCACACTATCCTCTACACTGTGTCTCTCTATACTACTCAGTAGCCATACTGCGCCCATCATCAAACTCCCCCTCCCCAACATATTGTCCCTTCCTTGTTGTCACCTCACACTGTCCCCCATGCTTCCCTCACTCAACACAACTCCACACACTACCCAGTCTTTCTGTTCTTCCTCACATTTCTCTCATGCCATACTCTCTCTTTACTACTACCGCACGCATCTCCCCTCGCTCTGCATACTGTGTCCTCATACATTTCCCCCTTACTTCTCATACTGTGTCCACATACATCCCGCCTCACGCCTCATACCGTGTCCGCACCAATCCTGCCCCCTTTCTCCCTATTCTGTGTCCTCAATTGTATCTCCTCGCTCACAATACAGTTCTCAAATTCATCCTCCTTGCTCCCCATATTGTGTCTGCATACAGTCTGTATACCCTCAAATTTCTTCCCCCTAATTACAATAAATCCAATCCTCCATTTCTTTAGCTCCACTGGAGTACTTACTACCAACCTGTCAGCTGCATCTGCGTCAGCGGCGAGTGACGTCAGCAGTGTGATCAGCTGACCTGATCACGCTGCTGATGTTGCTCTGACCAGGAAGTGCCCGCAGTTAGGGTTTCAATTGTACTCGGGCCTGAAAGACTCAAGTACAATTGATCACTGGGAGCCAGTGTGCTGCACTTTTTCTGAGCCAGCTGTCAGCTTGGCAACCAGCTCAGAGAACACCCAACCCCCACTATGAGAGGTCAGAAAAATGCAGCCACCATGGAGACACCTTAGACTCCTAAATCAGACAGCCTGACGGTGCACCCGTGCCGGCTGTGCCCAGGGCAAATACCCCACTTGCCTCCTCTTAGATATGTCCCTGCATAAGTAAGAGTTAAAATGTTCCATTTTCATTGTTCTCGTGTAAAGGATCTCCAGTTACTTGTAATAGTTGCATGCGGTGGTATATTATGTATACTTGTTCTGTCATATGAATCATTTTAGGCAGATCCACATAAAAGATGTTTCACAACCTTTAAACAAAAATGCAGACGCTGGCTATATAACAGACCGCAGTCTTTCTAATCCTTTTGTGCACACATAGACTACAGTACATTTCAGTTATGTATAACATACTTCATGCATATTTTCACTAGTGGACACAAACAGAAGAAGGTCCCTGTGCAAGTATGGTATATGGGCCCTTTCAAGTCCAATAACTCATCATAATGCACAATTCCACCTGCTTTGGAGGTAAAATTGGCCCCCCAACCTCATGGGCCCTGTGCGGCCACACATTGCATCAATAACATAGTAAAGAAGACAGCGTCCCAGGGATAATCTTCAAAAACATTTTTTTTTATCTAATCCAGACAAACAGCAACATTTCACCCTACTACTGGCCTTTATCAAGCATGTCTAAAAGTTCCCACACCCAGGTTCCACCCGTTACATTTATAACCAATCACAGTAGTATCCCACAGAAAAAATATATATAAACAACCCATAAAAGGATTGCATTGAAAATTACAGCAATTGAACTATATAATACAGTAGGAATGACCACATATAAAATCACCTATATATTCAAATAAAGTATCGATATAAATACCATTCAGAAAAAAGCGTTCCATAGGGAAAGTACAGGCCAGTGGCGTTCATGTAACCATAACAACCGCCGACCAATAATATGTCCACAAAACAAACATGTGGTGTCAACCAACAGATTGGTGGTTCATAGGCAGGCTAGCAAGAGTTAATCTCTGCTGGTATTTTTGTTAGTTATCTTTAATCACATGTTCTGCGGAAGCCAATCACATCTGCTCTCCTCCTATATATGCTGGCAGGACACTTCCATTAGCGCCAGCTATAGTTTATCCTAACTGGCCTAGGGAGGTCTTGTGATCAAGACTAACTGGTGGTTGTAGTACTTCCACTGTGTGTGGTTGTGGAGTTAACCCTTGTTGTCTTTTTGTTGCTACCTTCCTGCTCTTGCTTTTCTCCTGAGTATCTCATTATTTTTTCCTGTAAGTTTGCAGTGTGTTAGAGTTTTGGTTTTTCCCTGTCTTTCTTTAGCTATGTTTCCATATCACTCCTGTCCCTTCTTTTCCTGGTGGGAGGGGGAATCAGATTAATTCTGGTCAGGAGCACAGCTAGGCACATAACTCAGGCATCTCCACCATTAGGCGTAACCCTGAGGTTAGGGATAGCCTAGGGACCCCTAGCGTGAGGGACAGCATGGAATCACCTTTCCCTTGCTTTCCTACAGTCACATTGTGACAGAACACCAATATTAAGAATAGAACAATGTTGATGTGGTCCTTTTATATAGTTTAAAATCCAACATGGGGGGTTCAGGCAACCCTTTTTTCAGCCATGTAGAACAGATTTTCATCACAAACTATTTAATTTCCTTCCAAAATTTAAACACACACATGCTTGCTATATTTGATATTAATTCTTGAATACTTTTGCTGACCCAGAAGTCAATGGAGTTAGCACCCATGGTATCTGCCTAAGAAAAGACACAATCCAGGTATGACTGAGCCACGTTCTTCAGACGGTGCATCTCTGCTGATGTGCATTAGGTCTTGCATCTTTTCCAACATGTCATGTATACTGTAGTCACTGTGGCTTCTGTGGCTACTTGTTGTATTGGTAGCACTGACACAAGTGGACATTAATGCTGGAATCTTCTGCTCAGACATGTAGTTAGTAGGCGTCTGATCATCTAAAACGTTTTTGGGCATAGATCATAGCTTATCTTGTCAATGTGTCATGGGACCCCATGTGGATTACATTGGAACTGGGTGTTCTGGGGGTTAATAAAGTGGTGAATGAGGGTGTTTTTTTGTATTTTATGTCAAAAAAAAGATTTTTTTTCAGTGTTTGTGTTTGTTTACTTTCACTTACAGATTAGTAATGGGGGGTCTCATAGATGCCTCTGATTACTAATCACTACTGTGAGCTGCGAATAACCCCTTATTACCCCAATTACCATTGCACCAGGGCAATCGGTAAAGTGCTGAGCTTATCGCATCTAATGGGTGCGGCAATATTGGGTGGCTGCAGGCTGCTATTTTTAGGCTGGGGGGCCAATAACCATGGGTCTCCCCAGCCTGAGAATACAAGCCTCCAGCTGTTGGGCTTTATTATGACTGGTATCAAAATTTGGGGGACCACACGCCGTTTTTTTAAATTATTTATTGAAATAATTTTTAAAAAAGCCACATGCAGTTTCCACAGGAAAGATAAGCACACGAGTGGAGGCTGCAGCCTGTAGCCATATGCTTTATCTGTGCTGGTATCAATAGAAGCAGGGACCCTATGCCAATTTTTTTATTTATTTATTATTTATTTTTTATAAATAAATTGACAAGTGCTGACCTGTTACAAGGGGGACCCGGGGAAGCGTGCCAAGATGGGAAATGGACTGCTTCCGCCGGTCAAGGTCCACTGTGCGGTGTAAGGGACCGCCGCTATGGTGGGTGAAGAGTGAGCGGGTTGCTGCTAGCGATCGTCTGGAATGTCACAGACGATCTATGTACACCGATCTGCCCTAACCCGTGAGGGTTGTATGGCACAGATCTCACGGCTCGGTGTACCTGTTGCACGGGGAAGCACAGAGGTGCCCACGCACGTGTGCCAGTGGAAGTCACGAGAATATGGCACGAGGGTAGCACAGAGGTGCCCACGCACGTGTGCTTTCAATAACCAGGTGAGTCCAATGGAGACTTGAGGAGCTCACCTGGGACAGGAACACGGCCTGTTGATGGTGGTACTGCCGGAGCAGCAAGGCAGGAACACGGCCTGCAAACGAGGTACTGCCGGAGCAGCAAGGGCCAAGCCCACAAGAGACAGTAATGCCTGAGCAGTGGCGTGGCAACACGCTGCCAGACATCCAAACATAGAAGGACGGTCGCGCGCCGCCATGATGGCAGGGGGAGCTTTTAAGGAGGTGCAGCTCCACCCGAGGGCGGGCGCGAGGCGGAGATGACGGACTTGACCCAATCAGGGTCCACGACGTCCCAGCCTGGCCAGTCAGGATTCACCACGTCACCAGCCTTGTCATCAAGCCGTGTGACGTCAGTGAGCGAATCAGGACCCACCACGCATTGCATATGCTCACCCTCCTGCCTCTGGGAAATAGAGGCGGGATCCTCGGTCTCACAATGTGGAGAGATAACGGGAATCTCACTGCTTCCCTGAGCAGTAAACCTCTGCACATTGCGCAGCCTCGCAGACCTTCGGGGCCGCTGAGCAGGAGAGTCTGCGGCAGGCCAGGAATGGGAGACCGCTTCACTCCTTGTAACAGGAGAACCACTAGGTGTCACCCTTCTGCTGCCTCTCTGAGAAGGTATCTCCTGCACACTGCGCAGTCTGGCAGACCTTCGGCGCTGCTGAGCAGGAGTGCTCGTGGCAGGCAAGGAATGGGAGACTGCCTCAGTCCTTGCCTCAGGAGAGCCACGAGATGTAACATTACCCCCCCGTCTAGGCCCCCCCCCCCTGTCCGTGCTCGAAGGCCGCTATCAAACCCGGGGCGCGGATATGATCCTCCAACTCCCAGGATCTATGCTCCGGACCACGGCCGGCCCACTCCACGAGGTAGTACCTCTTGCCCTGTATGACTTTTGTCTCCACAAGTTTTGCCACCTCAGGGTCGTCGGACGGGGAGTCGGTTTGAGCCGGCAGGGACCCCGAGAATTTATTAAGTCGTACGGGTTTCAGGAGGGACACGTGAAAGGTGTTGGCTATAGCCCAGCGTGGAGGGAGCTGGAGTCGATATGCCACTGGGTTTACCTGCTGTAGTACTTTAAACGGACCCAGATACCTAGGGGCGAATTTGGCTGCCTGTACCCGTAGGTTAACATTCTTAGAGGACAGCCATACTAGGTCACCAGGGGCGAAGGATGGTGCAGGGCGGCGGCGAACATCAGCCGTTGTCACCATCCGGTCTTTAGCCCTTTTAAGAGCCTCTTGGGTGTCATCCCAGATCTCCCGGGCCTTGGTCGCCCAATCCTCCACTTTAGTATCGGGTGACGTAATGGGCATCGGAACCGGGATTCTGGGATGTTGTCCGTTATTGAGTAGGAATGGAGTCTGGCCAGAGGATTCATGGACCGAATTGTTAATGGCAAATTCGGCCCAAGGAAGGAGGTTAGCCCAGTTGTCGTGGTGCGCGGATATAAAATGGCGGAGGTAAGTTACCAAGGTCTGATTAGTCCTCTCCACTAGTCCATTGGTCTCGGGATGGTATGCGGAGGAGATGTTCAGCTCTATCTGCAGGAGCTTACAGAGCTCTCTCCAGAAGCGAGACACGAACTGGGGACCCCGGTCGCTCACCACCTTGTCAGGCATGCCATGCAACCTAAATACATGCCGAATGAACAAGGTGGCGAGAGCACGTGACGTCGGGAGTCGTGGGAGAGGCACCAAGTGGACCATTTTAGAGAAGTGGTCCGTGATGACCCATACGACCCTGTGCCCTGCTGACTTGGGCAGATCTCCCAGGAAGTCCATCCCCACCACTTCCCAGGGACGATCCGGCACTGGCAGTGGGTGAAGAAGACCTGCCGGTCTCTGCCGGGACGGCTTATTCCGAGCACACGACATACAGGCTCCCACATATTCCTGTATGTCCTGGGGTAGTCTCGGCCACCAATAATGCCTGGTCACCAGGTCTCTGGTCCTTTTGACCCCGAAGTGACCCCCGACCTTGGAGGCATGGGCCCACGATAGCACCTCGTTCCGTAGTTCAGGGGGAACGAGGGTTTTGCCAGGTGGCACCTGGTCCAAAGAAGTGGGAGTGACCATCCTCAAGCTGTCCGGGGGTAGTATAAGACGAGGCTCCTCCTCGTCCTCCTCCAACACAACCATACAACGTGACAAGGCATCGGCCCGTACGTTCTTCTCACCGGCCAGGTGGCGGATAATAAAGCGGAACCGGGAGAAGAATAAAGACCAACGGGCCTGCCTTGGGTTCAGGCGTTGTGCTGTCTGGAGGTATGTGAGGTTTTTGTGGTCAGAAAAAACCTCAAATGGATGCTTCGCACCCTCCAGGAGATGCCGCCATTCCTGGAATGCTAGTTTCATCGCCAGTAACTCCCTATCCCCTATGGAGTAGTTCCTCTCGGCCGGAGAAAAGGTCTTGGAGAAAAAGAAACACGGATGTTTCCTTCCTCGTTCGTTTTTCTGGTACAGGACTGCACCTGCACCGACCGAAGAGGCGTCTACCTCCAGTAGGAAGGGTTTGGAGATGTCTGGACGATGAAGGATGGGAGCTCTGGAGAAGTGAGTTTTTAGAGTGTGAAATGCCTCTACCGTTTCCCGTGTCCATGCTTTGGGATTAGCGCCCTTGTGGGTAAGGGCAATGATGGGTGCTGCCACCGTCGAGAAGTTGGGAATGAACTGGCAATAATAATTGATAAACCCCAAGAATCGCTGGATCGCCTTCAGCGAGCGGGGCTCAGGCCAGTTCATCACTGTCTCCAACTTCCCCGGATCCATTGCTAACCCCTGACTGGACACTATGTACCCCAGGAACGGCAAGGATTCCTGTTCAAAAACGCACTTTTCCAGCTTAGCATATAACGAATGGGTGCGGAGCCTCTTAAGTACTCGGATGACATCCCTCCGATGGGTGGTAAGATCGGGGGAGAAGATAAGAATGTCATCCAGGTATGCAACCACGGAAAGATACAAATCCCGGAAAATGTCATTCACAAAGTCTTGAAATACGGTGGGGGCATTGCAGAGTCCGAAGGGCATTACTAGATACTCGTAGTGACCGTCCCTGGTGTTAAAGGCGGTCTTCCACTCATCGCCCTTTCGGACTCGCACTAGATTATACGCCCCGCGTAGATCCAGCTTTGTGAAGACCTTTGCCCCGCGGAATCGATCAAATAGCTCAGTAATGAGGGGCAAAGGGTATTTGTTCTTGATTGTGATTGCATTTAATCCCCTGTAATCGATACAGGGGCGCAGATCCCCTTCCTTCTTCTGCACAAAAAAGAACCCTGCACCAGCCGGTGAAATAGACTTGCGAATGAACCCCTTCGCCAGGCTGTCCTGAATATATTTGGACATAGCCTCCGTCTCTGGAGCAGAGAGTGGATACACTCTGCCCCTAGGGGGCTCGGAGCCTGGCTTCAGGTCTATTCGGCAATCATATGGCCGGTGGGGAGGAAGAGTATTTGCGGCCCTTTTGGAAAAGACATCCCTGTAGGCCTCATAAGGTGTCGGTAAACCCGGCCCCTCAGTATTCCCTGAGGACCCAACCGACCTAATGGTAGCGGGTGGTTCGGTAGTCACGAGGTGCTCTCTACAGGATCCTGCCCAGGATGAGATCTCCCCTGTTGCCCAGTTGAGTATAGGAGCATGCTGTCTCAACCAGGGAAGGCCCAGTAGGATCTCATCCGTCCCCCCTGGAAGCACCAGGAAGGACACCTGCTCATGGTGTCCCGGTGGTACATCCATCCTGAGAGGGATGGTGATCTGGGTGATAGGATCGAGTAGTATGGACCCGTCGACTACCCGGACCCTGAGTGGCTTGGGCAACAGAACCAGGGGAACTGAGTATCGGGTTGCCAGGGAGGTCGAGATGAAATTGCCTTCAGCGCCTGAGTCCAAGCAAGCCAGGGCAGAGAAGAGAGTAGTGCCGAACTGCAACTGGGCGCTGATAGTCAACCTAGAGGGAGAAGTAGCGTCTAGAGTCCCCCCTCTGATAGAAACTAGACGCTGTCTTTTCCCGACGGTTTGGGACATAGGGTAGCTATGTGTCCCCTCTGCCCACAGGAAAAGCAGATGACACAAGACCGAGAACCTGGGGCAGAGGAGACCACCTTGGACACCTCCATTGACTCCACGGAGTCGCCTACAGGACTGGCTGGGGGACCTGTCTGATGGAAGACGGGAGTCAGACGCTTTTTAGGCCGAGAAGACGTGGGTGCTGAAGAGACCTCGAGCCTTCGCTCCGCCTGGCGGATGTCTATGCGAGAGGCAACCTGAATCAAGGACTCTAAAGTGGCAGGCACCTGTCACGGCCGGGCGGTCGGGCAGACCCAGGAGGTGGATCCACTGGACCGAACTCTCTGAGATGGTGGTAGGGAGTCCGGCAGCTGAAGCACTGATGGGCAGTAGAACAGTCCGTGCAAGTGAAGGCAGCGGAGGAGTCCCAGGGACCACGGAGTCACAGAAGGTGGTCTTGGTGACGTAGCTCAGGTTCGGAGGCCGAGGTGATATCAGGCGGGGTCCGGAACCTCTGGAGCAAGATGACGGGTCACCGCAGGGATCCGGGATGGTACGGACTGTCAGATGGCAGACGGACAGCGTGCGGGGATCAGGACACGGCAGACTGGATGGCGAGGCAGGTACGGCTCTACAAAGACAGATAGGTGAGTACAGGCACATAAAGACCAAGAGACCTGACTCCTAGCTCAGGGAACACGAAGATCAGGCCCCGCCCCCTTGGACAATGACCCCCTATATACCCTGTACCTGTGCAACCTCATTTCCTGTTAATGGACGCTGGCCCTTTAAGAAAGGGTCAGTGACCGCGCGCGCGCCCTAATGCGCATGCGCGCCGCCCGGGTGCCAGAAGCCAGGGAAGGAGGCTGCGAGGAGGACGCAGGGGAGCCGGCCAGGTCCAGGGAAGCTGTCGGGCGCCGGGATCGGGGGCCCGGAGCCCTGGGACGGACGGAATCCGGTGACTGGGGGGCGGAGAGCGTGGCAGGTGAGCCGGGGAACGGGGGTGAGGACCCGGGGAGCGTGACAGTACCCCCCCCCCCACGCCCCCCTCCCCGCAACCGGGACATGAAGGCACGGATAAGAGGAGTGCCCACGTTCTCCCTGGGCTCCCAAGACCTATCCTCAGGACCATACCCTTCCCAGTCCACCAGGAAGAACTGTCGACCTCGTACGGTCTTCATGGCCACGATATCCCTTACCGCATAGATGTCATCATCGGCAATAGGAGGAGGGGCCGGACTGGCAGCAGCGGAGAAGGGACCAAGGACGACCGGCTTGAGCAGAGAGACGTGAAAGGAGTTGGGTATCCTCATCGTGGCCGGGAGCTGTAGCTTGTAGGATACCTCATTGATCTTGCTGAGGACCTTAAACGGCCCGATGTAGCGAGGACCCAGCTTGTAGGAAGGTATCTTCAATCGGATGTACTGGGAAGCAAGCCAGACCAGGTCACCAGGAGAGAAACACGGAGGATCCAGACGTCTCTTGTCAGCGTGTTTCTTCATCCGCTGGGAAGCGCGCCCAAGGGACGCTTTGACAGAGTCCCAAATGGTAGCAAAGTCACGAACTGCAGTATCAGCAGCCGGGACATCCGATGAAGGGGATATAGGCAATGGGACGGCGGGCTGGAGTCCGTAAACAACATGGAAGGGAGATTCGGAGGATGACTCACTGACGTGGTGGTTATGGGAGAATTCAGCCCAAGGCAGAAGCGAGGACCAGTCGTCGTGATGGGCGTTGACATAGTGACGTAGGTATGAGGTCACGATTTGATTGACCCTCTCCACTTGGCCGTTAGACTGAGGATGGTAAGAAGAAGAAAAGTCCAGAGTCACTCCCAGATGTTTGCATAGAGCCCTCCAGAAGCGGGAGGTGAACTGAGTTCCTCTGTCGGACACTATGTGGGATGGAAAGCCATGCAAGCGGAAGATGTGATGTATATAGGCTTCCGCGAGTTCTTGAGCAGAGGGCAGTCCGGCCATAGGAACGAAGTGGGCCATTTTGGAGAATCGATCAACCACGACCCATATGACTGTGTGCCCGGAGGATAATGGCAAGTCCGTAATAAAGTCCATTGCTATGTGTTGCCACGGGACTGAGGGTATCGGTAAAGGCAGAAGACGGCCATGGGGCAAGTGTTTGGGCGTCTTGTTCCTGGCACAGGAGGAGCAGGCAGAGACAAAAGCAGCGACGTCCGTGCGAAGGGATGGCCACCAGTAATGGCGTACAATCGCACCCCATGTTCTCTTCTGACCAGCATGCCCGGCTGTTTTTGAGGCATGACCCCAGTGTAACACTTTTTGCCTGTCGGTATCGGAGACATAGGTCTTCCCGGGCGGTATCTGGGCTAGGGTAACAGGGGCCACCGGAATGATGTTGCTAGGACAGATGATGGGTTGGGTAGTCTCTTCCTCCTGCTCCATGGGCATGAAAGACCTGGACAAGGCATCAGCGCGTACATTCTTGTCCGCGGGTCGGAAGTGAAGCTGAAAGTCGAACCTGGCAAAGAATAAGGACCACCTGGCTTGCCGTGGGTTCAGTCGCTGAGCGGACCGCAGGTATTCTAGGTTCTTGTGGTCCGTGTAGATGATCACGGGATACACTGCACCTTCCAGGAGGTAGCGCCATTCCTCCAGTGCCAGTTTGACTGCCAAGAGCTCTCGGTCCCCGATGGTATAGTTGCGTTCAGGCGCTGAGAAGCCCTTGGAGAAGAATCCGCAAGTCACCATCTTCCCGGAGGAGGACTTCTGCATGAGCACTGCTCCGGCTCCTGAGGAGGAGGCATCCACCTCCAAGGTGAACTGGCGGTTCAACTCCGGACGGTGAAGTACAGGCGAGGAAGCAAAAGCCCGCTTCAAAGAGCCAAACGCGGCGTCGGCCGCAGGCGACCAGTCCTTTGGATTTGCCTCTTTCTTAGTCAAAGCGGAAAGTGGAGCAGTCAGAGCAGAGAAGTGAGGGACGAATTGGCGGTAGTAGTTGGCGAATCCCAGGAAGCGTTGGATTGCCTTCAGTCCAGAAGGGGGAGGCCAGTTGAGAATGGCGGAGACCTTCTTGGGATCCATCTGCAGTCCAGTCTCAGAGATGATGTACCCCAGAAAGGGGAGAGAAGACTGCTCAAAGACACACTTCTCATACTTTGCGTACAGACGGTTCTCTCTTAGTCGTCGTAGAACCAGCTGTACGTGCTCTCTGTGGGTTGGGAGGTCCGGAGAGAAGACAAGGATGTCATCTAGATATACTACCACACAGGTGTAGAGGAGGTCTCGGAACACGTCGTTCACCAGTTCTTGGAAGACGGCAGGGGCGTTACACAGGCCGAAGGGCATCACGCAGTACTCATAATGTCCATCGCGCGTATTAAACGCGGTCTTCCATTCGTCACCAGAGCGGATGCGCACCAGATTGTAAGCACCCCGAAGATCCAGCTTGGTGAACAGACGAGCACCTCTAAGCCGGTCAAACAATTCGGGGATGAGCGGCAGAGGGTACTTGTTCTTAACAGTGATCTGATTCAGACCCCGGTAGTCGATGCAGGGACGTAAATCGCCCTCTTTTTTCTTGACAAAGAAGAAACCTGCTCCAGCAGGAGAGGAGGATCTCCGAATGAATCCCCTAGCCAGGCTCTCTGAGATGTAAGTCGACATAGCCCTTGTTTCGGCTGGAGATAAAGGATATATCCGTCCTCGTGGTGGCGTTGTTCCAGGGAGCAGGTCGATGGCACAATCGTAGGGGCGATGTGGCGGCAGTACCTCGGATTCTTTTTTATCAAAGACATCAGCAAAGGACCAATAAGCCGAGGGCAGCCCCGGTAGGTTCTCAGGAACCGGAGGTCGTCGGATGGGTTGTGTGGATTTTAGGCATCTCTCATGACACGAAGCACCCCAGCGGGTGATTTCGCCAGTGCCCCAGCTGACTGATGGTTCGTGAGTCCGTAACCATGGAAGGCCCAGCAGGATCTGATGGGACATGTGCGGAAGGACGTAGAAGGCGATGTTCTCGGTGTGAAGAGCACCGATGCGCAGTTCAACCGGCCTGGTGGTCCAGGAGATGGTGTCAGAAAGGGGTCTCCCATCCACAGAGGCAATCACCAGGGGCTTGTTGAGTGGGATAACAGGCACCTGGTATTTGTCCACGGTGGCTTGCTGGATGAAATTGCCTGCTGCCCCGGAATCAAGATAGGCCTCAGCCGTGAACCGCGTCTCTCCCGTTGTCACTTGCACGGTCCATGTGACCGGATCAGAGAGAGTCCCAGCACCTAGGGTGGCCTCTCCTACCAACCCTAGGCTTTGGAGTTTCCCGGCCTTTCCGGACAGGAACGGAGGAGGTGTGTGCCCTCACCGCAGTAAAAGCAGAGACCCTGGGCAAGCCGCTCTGCTCTACGTTGTGCAGACTGACGCACTCGGTCAATCAGCATGGGCTCGTGGACGGGACTCCCAGCTGTTGATGACTGAGGTACGGAGGGCTTCTGAGGAGGAGATGAATGCCGTAACGGGCGTCTCTCACGAGATAGCTCTTTGGAGCGCTCCTGAAAACGTATGTCCACACGAGTTGCTAGGGCAATCAGGGCATCTAGGGTGGAGGGCACGTCCCGACCCGCCAACTCATCCTTGATGCGACTCGAGAGTCCCTCCCAGAAGGCGGCTGTTAGGGCCTCATTATTCCACCCGAGTTCTGAAGCCAAAGTGCGAAAACGGATGGCGTATTGGCCCACCGTCAGTGTTCCTTGACGTAGGCGGAGGAGTGATGAAGCAGAGGCAGAAGCGCGTCCCGGCTCGTCAAAGGTGCTGCGGAATGCCTGCAGGAACTGTTGAAGATCCTTGGTCATGGGGTCCTCCTTCTCCCACAAGGGGTTCATCCACGCCAGCGCCTCGCCCTCTAGGTGGGACATTATAAAGGCGACCTTGGCTTGGTCGGAGGCGAACAGATGTGGCAGCTGCGTGAAATGAAGGGAACATTGATTTATGAAGCCCCTGCAGGTCTTGGGATCTCCAGCATAACGAGGAGGTGACGCCAAACGGAGTCGGGAAGCATCTGACGAGGTTGCCACTGGTGCGGGGGCCATGGCTTGCCTGGCGGGGGACCTGGGTGCCGCAGGCGTCATTGATGCTTGTAATGTGTACAGGCGGGTGTCCACGGAGGTCATGAATTGCAGCATGCGGGTCTGGACTTCACGCTGGCGTTGGAGTTCCTCTTGCAGAGCCATTAGTGCTGCAGCGGGATCCATGGCCTGATCTTACTGTCACGGCCGGGCGGTCGGGCAGACCCAGGAGGTGGATCCACTGGACCGAACTCTCTGAGATGGTGGTAGGGAGTCCGGCAGCTGAAGCACTGATGGGCAGTAGAACAGTCCGTGCAAGTGAAGGCAGCGGAGGAGTCCCAGGGACCACGGAGTCACAGAAGGTGGTCTTGGTGACGTAGCTCAGGTTCGGAGGCCGAGGTGATATCAGGCGGGGTCCGGAACCTCTGGAGCAAGATGACGGGTCACCGCAGGGATCCGGGATGGTACGGACTGTCAGATGCAGACGGGACAGCGTGCGGGGATCAGGACACGGCAGACTGGATGGCGAGGCAGGTACGGCTCTACAAAGACAGATAGGTGAGTACAGGCACATAAAGACCAAGAGACCTGACTCCTAGCTCAGGGAACACGAAGATCAGGCCCCGCCCCCTTGGACAATGACCCCCTATATACCCTGTACCTGTGCAACCTCATTTCCTGTTAATGGACGCTGGCCCTTTAAGAAAGGGGTCAGTGACCGCGCGCGCGCCCTAATGCGCATGCGCGCCGCCCGGGTGCCAGAAGCCAGGGAAGGAGGCTGCGAGGAGGACGCAGGGGAGCCGGCCAGGTCCAGGGAAGCTGTCGGGCGCCGGGATCGGGGGCCCGGAGCCCTGGGACGGACGGAATCCGGTGACTGGGGGGCGGAGAGCGTGGCAGGTGAGCCGGGGAACGGGGGGTGAGGACCCGGGGAGCGTGACAGCACCTCACGTGTGGCCAGTGCGTCTTTGACAAACCCTGCCAGGCCCTCCCAAAACACAGGGACAAGGACCTTATCCGGCCAGTCCAGCTCTGCGGCCAGTGTCCTAAAGTGTACAGCAAAGTCCCCGACTGAAGCAGACCCTTGCCGAAGTCGTAGGAGGCGCAGCGCGGAATCGTGGGTGACTTGAGGCCCGAGGAACACCATTCTCATGGCCCCAAGATAAGCTGCTAAGTTATTCACCACACGATCTCCGCGCTCCCACAACGGCGTGGACCACTTCAGCGCTCTCCCTGTGAGCAGGGACTGGACGAAGGCCACCTTCGCCTTCTCGGTAGCGTAAAGAGTCGCGGACAGCTCTAAGTAGGTGGTAACCTGGTTTAAAAACCACGGCACTCAGAGCTGTTGCCGCTAAAGCGCTCTGGAAGCGCAAGGCGAGGGAACCTTCCGCCCAATAGCACAGCCTGGGTAGCCGCCTGGGTGGCGACTGTCGTCAGAGTAGTCTTATCGGAGGAAGACTGCTCCACTGCTGCCAATCGTGACTCCAACTGCTGCACATAACGCAGCAACTGCTGCTGCTCTTCAGCCATAGCCAGACCTTTGGCGCGACCGTAATGTTACGAGGGGGACCCGGGGAAGCGTGCCAAGATGGGAAATGGACTGCTTCCGCCGGTCAAGGTCCACTGTGCGGTGTAAGGGACCGCCGCTATGGTGGGTGAAGAGTGAGCGGGTTGCTGCTAGCGATCGTCTGGAATGTCACAGACGATCTATGTACACCGATCTGCCCTAACCCGTGAGGGTTGTATGGCACAGATCTCACGGCTCGGTGTACCTGTTGCACGGGGAAGCACAGAGGTGCCCACGCATGTGTGCCAGTGGAAGTCACGAGAATATGGCACGAGGGTAGCACAGAGGTGCCCACGCACGTGTGCTTTCAATAACCAGGTGAGTCCAATGGAGACTTGAGGAGCTCACCTGGGACAGGAACACGGCCTGCAAACGAGGTACTGCCGGAGCAGCAAGGGCCAAGCCCACAAGAGACAGTAATGCCTGAGCAGTGGCGTGGCAGCACGCTGCCAGACATCCAAACATAGAAGGACGGTCGCGCGCCGCCATGATGGCAGGGGGAGCTTTTAAGGAGGTGCAGCTCCACCCGAGGGCCGGGCGCGAGGCGGAGATGACGGACTTGACCCAATCAGGGTCCACGACGTCCCAGCCTGGCCAGTCAGGATTCACCACGTCACCAGCCTTGTCATCAAGCCGTGTGACGTCAGTGAGCGAATCAGGACCTACCACGCATTGCACATGCTCACCCTCCTGCCTCTGGGAAATAGAGGCGGGATCCTCGGTCTCACAATGTGGAGAGATAACGGGAATCTCACTGCTTCCCTGAGCAGTAAACCTCTGCACATTGCGCAGCCTCGCAGACCTTCGGGGCCGCTGAGCAGGAGAGTCTGCGGCAGGCCAGGAATGGGAGACCACTTCACTCCTTGTAACAGGAGAACCACTAGGTGTCACCCTTCTGCTGCCTCTCTGAGAAGGTATCTCCTGCACACTGCGCAGTCTGGCAGACCTTTGGCGCTGCTGAGCAGGAGTGCTCGTGGCAGGCAAGGAAAGGGAGACTGCCTCAGTCCTTGCCTCAGGAGAGCCACGAGATGTAACACTGACCGGCAACAAAAGACAATTAGATTACATTGTATATTCATAGCAGCAAAGATTAATTAAAGTGCAGAGATCGATAGCAGACAAAATAAAGTCATAGTACCTGTATCAGGAGCAATTTCATGACCCCAACGCACATTTCAGCGCAGTGCCTTCTTCCGAGGGCATGGCTAACCGCTCAACAGTGTGCTATTACATAGTAGAAATAGCCAATCAAATAAGGAGAAGGAGGTTAAACACCTATATTTATTGGCACATGTCAACACCAATAATCCCCACTATTAAATAGGTCAACCCACACAGCATCATGCGCCAATTGTGGGAGCATTGGACGGGATGCCCCACCCAAAAAAGGGAGGAACCACGTCTGATGGTCACAACACCCGCCCATCAAGACGCGATGCAGGATGACATAGGTAGATATCAGCACACATGCGTACTACATAGTTTCACCGGACATCGGGGATAAATAACCAATACATGTAATGACAATGCTGTTGTACTATTTGATGATGCAAGCACCCAATGCAAAGCCCTGCCCTAAAGGGGAGGAGTCATGTCCAGCCATCGCATCACAAGCCCACATCGAGCGATGCTGAAAGACATAAACGCTGCAGTGATACATCTAATACACCCATAAAGATAAGGATCCACATCCATTACATAATTACACCAGACATTAGAATGAAATATAGATGATGGTGCTGCTGTGTAATATTAGGCCGACGATGCGATCGCCGGATGTGGAACTCCGCTCACAAGGGGAGGAGCAACGTTCCGGCGGTCACATCACCAGCCCACACTGTCACACAGGACAATCTGGGCTAAATGGTAAGTGAATAAATGCATGTACTGTATAACAAAGGTATAATAAAATCCAGCATAAGTGTGAAAGCACAATACAAAAATATGTTGTGTAGTTGATTAATGCCATTAAAGTCATATGAGTGGTCCCACTCCCTACATAAAAGTGCCTAAAAATATATATTAAAGAACAGTTATAAATTTATTTTTTATTTATGAATATAAGGATATGTATATATACATTTATGAAACGACAGTGAATGAGAAAACAAAACGAAATATAATGCTTATAATGCTCAAGGTGCATGTCGTCATGTACACCAATTAAATTATCAAAATATATGTATTGTGTGTGGGTGAATATACATGCCATACATGACGTGGATGCCGTCATATGGCAAGAAATATGTATGTGAGTATGTGTGTAATAATTTACACATGGCGTACATGACGTACATACCATCATGTTACAAATAAACAACATATGTATGTGTGTATTATGAATTGTACATGCCATATATGACGTACATGCCGTCATGTGCCAAAAAATTGGGTGCTTGTATAACAAATCATGAATGGCATATAACCCATACATAGCGTATATACCCTATGCTACAAATAATGAACAAAATATTTGTATGTATGAATAAAGAAGTATACATATTTTTTGCTAATAATATTAATAAAAACTGGTGATGATGTTATAATAAAAATAAATTGTTAAGGTTGAAGATGATGATGCCGACCAACATTGTAAAAGTGATCAACAATGCATATACACTGGAGATCAAAATTAAAGAACAACACACAATTTTTGAATGTTGCAGTCATTGTGTCGTCCTATGTGATTATATCCTAACATGAGTAAACTAGAAGTATTTTAAGGTTGTTTATTAAACTGAATAATTGTAAAGCACATAATAAAAATGTAAATTAGATAAATGAAAAAGAACACAAAATTACAGAACACTTTCAGATCCCTGCAAGATATTGGTGTTAATCTGGCACCTGGGGCTAATTTCCTTCATTATCAGACAAATCCTATGTAACTGGCAGCCTACCTTTCGAGTTTGCACTGACTATGCAAAAAGGTGTGCCGTTCCAAGGTGACTGAAACCCTCCGGCAGCAGGTTGTCCAGATGAAGGCTAAATGGGTAACCCTAGTATCAGCCATAGCAAGAGAAGTTGGTTGTTCAAAGTCTGTGATTTTGAGAATATTGCATGTGTACAACATCACAAACTCTTTCAAGTCCCCAAAAAGGTTGGTCACCCTTGAAAGACAAATGCAAGAGAGGACAGAATAATGTGGAGACTCTCTATGGATAATCATTTCAACACTGCAGCTGGAATTACTCGCCAGCACTGAACAGGGTAAGGACCTGTCTCGTCATACAGTGTCACGACATCTAAGAGCATTTGGACTGAAAGCCCACTCTGCAGTGACCAAACCTCTCTTTAGCAGAAAGAATCAAAAGGCTAGACTCATCTTTGGTGAGGAAAAAAAAATTTTGTCCGGCTCACCTGCTCAATGGTGACCATTAAACTTTGGACCATGCACGGAGGGAAAGTCAGCAAGGCTTGGACAGATAGTCCAGGAAAAATTACAGCAATCCAGTCCAAAGAATGTTTTCTTTAAAATATACAAAAAAATTTATTTTTCAATTCATGTTAAAAAGACAGATTAAGAACAACACGTTCGAAACGCGTCCTCTTGTGGGCTTATGTCGACCCTGTAATGGACTTTTCAACATGAATTGAAAAATAAAAAATGTTTGTATATTTTAAAGAAAACATTCTTTGGACTGGATTGCTGGAATTTTTCCTGGATTATCATCTTTGGTGAGGAGCATGTTGTGTGGACAGAGGAGAAGTGGCCACAGTTCATTTTAGTGATGAAAGCAAGTTTAATTTATTTGGGTCTGATGGGAAACATTATGTTTGTCGACAAACTGGGGAAAGACGGACCCAAAGTGTGCTAAGAAGTCAGTGAAAGGTGATGGAGGAAGTGTCATGGTTTGGGAAATGTTTTCTGTGGCAGGAGTTGGACCTCTCATACAGCTACATGGCAGAGTGAATGCAAGTGTGGATCAGAACCTTCTTCAACAACATATGGTTCCTTACTTGCGTTCATCACTCAATTAGCCAGTAATTTTCATGCAGGACAATACCCCCTGTCACACAGAAAAATGGGTAAAGCAGTTCCTTAAAACAGAAAACATTGAAACAATGAAATGGCAGCCCAGAGTCCTGATCTAAACCCAATAGAAAATCTCTGGAAAATACTTGGTGACAAAGTTATGGCCAAGAAATCCACAACAGTCAAAGAACTGTGAGAGACACTGTAAGGGTATGTGCGCACGTTGCTTTTTACCTGCTTTTTACCTGCTTTTTTGCTGCTTTTTCTTCTGCGCTGTTTAATGCCAAAATGGATGTGTTCTTCTATTCAAGCAAAGTCTATGGGAATTTGGGTTTCTTGTTCACACTATGTTGTTCAAAATGCTGCCTTTTTGTGGCAGAACTTTGGTCAAAAACTCAGCTTTTCAAAGAAGCAACATGTCAATTGTTTTTGCTATTTGGGTTTTGCACTGCAAAGCTGAGTTTTTGACCAAAGTTCTGCCACAAAAAGGCAGCATTTTGAACAACATAGTGTGAACAAGAAACCCAAATTCCCATAGACTTTGCTTGAATAGAAGAACACATCCATTTTGGCATTAAACAGCGCAGAAGAAAAAGCAGCAAAAAAGCAGGTAAAAAGCAGGTAAAAAGCAACGTGCGCACATACCCTAAGAACAGTGGGCCAAAATCACACCAGAGCAGTGTGAGAGACTAGTGATATCCTGTGGCCGCAGATGTGCTGAAGTCATTCCAAGCCAAGGCCTGTACACGTCCTACTGATCAGTGACTGTTACCTGCAGAAAATTTACTTATAATCTTTCTCTGTGCTACAGTCATTGCTGGTCTCTAATTATGATCATCAAGTTTTGGGTAAAATAAATATTTATTGATGATAAACTTTTGGATTTTTTGTAAAACCCTGTTCTAGTGGCATGGTACACCCCTTACAAAAACCTTCAAATCTTGATCAATGTAGATTACATATTTACTGAAAAAAGCGAGTGATCATTCATTGTTCTCTAATTTTGATCTCAAGTGTACATATAGAGGCAATGTGAAGTGTAATGAACCTACAGTGTGAGAAAAGGGGGGCATTGTATAAGTGGAGCTAAACATATAAAGTAATATACAAACATACAATATAACATTGACCCTATGAAGTTGCATTAAAGTGGTGTGCACCTCTTCATTATTTTGGCGCATCGTACTCCAACCCTTCATTAAGGCTGACATGCCCTGCAGCTTCCATGTATTCAATGTACTTCTTTGTAGGACCTCGGTTCCACTTTCGCATCGCTTCTGATGTGAGAGCATCGCAAGCGATATGCTAATGACCTCCTCCTATGAGTGTGAACCAAGGGTCATGTGACTGTGATCCGGTCTTGCGATCAGATCACAGCTGCAGAGAAGAGAGAGGGAGCACTTTCTCCCATCTCCTCTGCTGTCTGTTTCTGCATACATCGCACTGTGATCGGATGACATGCGAGTGCAGTGCGATGTTTCACGCGCTTCCATAGACTTGTGCATGTGAGCCTAGACTCGCTGACAAACGCAACCTGCTGCGATTCTTTTCTCATGCCGATATGAAATAAATCGCAGATGGACACTGCCCCATAGTTTTGCACTAGAGTGAGAGCAATCCAATATTTTATCGAATTACACTCGTCTGTGCAAAATGTAAGTGGAATCGAGACCTAAATGACTAAATCTGTCCCATTGACTTCACAATTGCTTGTTACGTAGGGACTCCGTTGGGGTTTTTGTTTTTTGTAAAGCATTAATAGCCTTAATAAAAAATGTGTGTTCTTAACTTGCGTTCCATATGTTTGTCCTTTATTCTGCATGTGGATAATAATAATCAACGTTTACATTGATGTGTGCTTCAGTTAAGCTCTACTTGTTTATATTGCTCCCCGAGGGGAGGATGTAGCCACGCAGCGTGTTTCCACCATGGGTTGAATGGTGTTTGTTGTACGAGATGTTCATTGTCACACTGTGCAGACAGCTCATTAAACATTGACAGATCGAGGGATCAGATGAATGTTTACCAACTGAAAATATCATCGTTCCTAGTTGGAAACCAATATACTGTACATAAAAAGTAAATTTTTCGGTTTATGGCTGATTTAGAGTTTTCAGCTTTCCCATCACTGACATCATTTTTGTGCATTGAGCAATAGGTGATAATTAATCCAGTACATGTACTGTAGTTTACCATTGGGAAAGGGCAGATTCTGTTATCCTCCATGCGCAAAAGGGAACAGAAATGTAACAACAGCTTTTCAGCCTGAATTTTAAAAATGTTCTAAAGCTTTTACAGTAATTTAGCAATACGTAAATGTGCTCTACGTTTCCAGCATAGCGTAGCCTTGACGGGAAACAACTTTCTTCGGTGCGCTTGAGCTTCCATGCGATGCATAGTTACGTGGTTAAATGAGCTTAAAAAAGAAAACCCAAGTCCATCAAGGTCAACCCTTGAGCAAATATACATTCTTTATCTATAGATTATCTATACCACACAATGCCATTTGATATGGGAAAAGCATACAAACCTTTTTTAAAGGGAACATGACAACTGATGGGCAGGATGAATCAGATCCCGGCTGAACGAGAATATACTTTTAGGCTATGTGCCTACGAGAGATTAAACCTGTGGATTTATCTGCGGAAAATCCGCGGATTTTCTGAATTTTCCAGATAAATCCGCAGGTTTCAGCATGTACATTTACTCTCTATCTTGTCCTATGGGACATGGGGGGTGCTATGTCCATGCTGTGGATACGTGCGGCTGCGGAACATGCTGCGGATGTCCTGCAGCCGCACGTACTTGCATGTCAATTCTTTCTGCTTAATGACCTGCAGAAATCCCGCCTCTCCACTATGGAGATAGGGCCAGGATTTCCGCAGGTAATCCACAGGAATGTCCGCAGGTTTACCGCAGCTATTTCTCTGAAATCCCGCAGCCTTGGATAGCTGTGGATTCCGGGGAGCAGCTGCGGGAAACCTGCGGCCGTACCTGCGGATATATCCGCGGGTGCGAGCTCCCGGGTGCACATAGCCTAAGGGTATGTGCACACTGCGCAGATTTGGTGCAGAGATTTTCTGCACCAAAATCTGTACCTTCTGGCAGAAAAAAGTACCAAAAAAACTCATGCGGTTTTGGTGCTTTTTTTTTTCCATTTTTGTTAAGGGAGTCAATAGGTGGAAGGGCTGAAACTGCAGGAAAAATGGACCAACAATTGACATGTTGCAGACTTTTCTGCACCAAATCTGCAAAGAAAAGGAAATCAATGTGTGCACAACACTTCAGAAATCTCATAGACTTTGCTGACTTCAGGATAGGCATGCAGATTTTGGTGCAGATTTCTCAAAAAAAAAATGCATTGTGTACACATAGCCTAAAGGTCCAACCATATGGAGATGAGACTAGTTCACCTACTCCCCTGGCTGGCTATTCCCGACGTCACTCTAGGTAATTGACAGATCGCTCCCTTTTGGGTGTCAACCACATGCAGCAGCACAGGGACAATCTCGTCTCCAGCTATGGTCACCTTTCAGACATTTAAAGTATATTTTTTTTATGAAAAGCCGGGGCGATTCAGAGAAATATATCTTTGCCACCAGGATTTTATTTATATTGACCATAGGTTAAGTAATATGAATCAAGTAATCGAGTGACATGTCACCTTCAATCGCTGATGTACGGGAGTATCTGCCATTACTAACTCTTCCAGTAGGGCATTCCACAGTCTTGTTAACGGTAAGGAAACATTGCCTATTCTGAAGCCAGAACTGCCTTTCCGCCATGTGTAATAAACTTAGAGGGACTTAAAGGGGTTAGGAAATGTAAAAAATAATAGGGGGAGGGTTATGTACAAAATAACAATATCAGCCATATGGGCACCCATCTAAATCTAGTGCAAACTGCTTTGTGGTGAGTGGCTGCAGTGATCAGGTGACTTCAGGTCATCGGATATTTTTTTTGATGGCTTGCTGTTCAAAGTAACCTGACTGCTGTAGTGGTCCAGCAGCCGGTGGAATGGAGATGTCAACATTTCTTGTCTCTGTGCAAACAACAGGATCTGGGTAGGTGCTGGTAGGTGAGTATAACAGAGTTTGTTATTTTTTATATATCCCATCCCTTAGGCAAAGTTTTATTTTGCCCAGACAAACCCAATAATACATCAAACTGACTCTATATAGAAATACAGTATGTTCACTATAGATATGCAACTTTTTACATAGTTATGGTAACCAAACCAAGCTTCCTACAAAGAAACAGTAAAAGAACCAGGTATACTGCATAGATACGGTAACAGGACCAGCAACATATCTTACAATATAGATACGGTAACAGAACTATGATTACTTTTTATAGTACAGATATAGAACCAACCTTTATACAAAGATACAGTAACAAAACCAAGCTTCCTACAAAGATACAGTATCAAAACCACTTACTACATAGATACTTTACACAGAGCCAAAATTACTATAAAGATTGCAAAGATGCAAGGAGTGGGGAAAACTGAGTGGATTAGAAATTACATATCCTCATAGCTAGGCAATATAATTAGACAGCATTGCATGATGTTGCCAAAAACTACGAAAGCTTTACAAAAGTTAGGCTACTTTCAAATCAGCGTTTTTTTTTTTAACTGCGGCACAAATGGATTTTTTGTCGCAAAGCCGTATTTTTTACAAATGCGTTGTCATTTCAATGCATTTGCAATGGAATTGCAGCAAGATGCGGTCACTTGCGGTTGCGTGCGGCATACACTGGATCCGGTGAGATGCGGTATTTTATCTTTTTGTCAAAAATGCCACTTGTAGCGTTTTTGACCTTGGACAAAATACTGCCGGATACTCACCGGATCCTTCATATTGCGGCAGTACCTGCAATGCAGTTCAATGAACCGGATCCTGCTCTACCGGAAGTCATCGCATTCTGGTAGGCAGGATCCTGTTTTCTGTACTGAGCATGCCCAGAAAGCAGCCTGGCATGGCCAGTATAGAAATCTCTCTCTCTCAGACAGAAGACCAGGATCATAGAGGGGTGAGAAGGAGTAATAAAGATGGAGTCTCTAAGTGTGTCTGTGTATTTATTTCTAAAAAAATATTTTTTCTCTGTGTGATGTATTTTTTTTCAACCCTTTATTGGAGATTCGTAAAGGCCGGGTCACACTTGGCCTGACATTAAGAATCTCGGGCTTTATATCAGCTGGTAAAACAAAGCTGGTATTAACACCTTATTGCCCAGCGTGCCACCCGGCACCAGGGCCACTGAAAGAGTTTGATACAGCGCCAGACGATGGCGCTTCTATGAATGCACCATTTTCTCGGGTGGCTGTGGACTACAATTCACAGCGGGGTGGGGGGGCCCAGAAAGCTTAGGCCACCCTGCACTGTGGATTCCAATCTGCAGCAGCCTAGTTGTACCTGGCTAGCATACAAAAATATGGTAACACCAAGCAGTGGGGGTTAGCAGCCAGTAGCTGCTTGGGTTACCCTTAGCAATAGAAAATGCAGCAGGAGCCCACGCATTTTTTTTACCCCTAACCCTAGGGTTAGGGTTATGTGTTTGGGTTTTTTTTTTATTTGTTAATGAATTAAAAAAAAAAATCTACATGGGCTTCGCCCATTGAGCACCCAAGCATTTTACTGCTCACTCATCCCTACTCTTGATTACACAGCAAGCAGAACAAGTATTCAGATCAGCTGACTTTATTGTTGGCCGATTACTTGTTCTTTGTCTCGCTGCATCTATCGCAGAGTGTGCGGGCTGTGAGGTCAGCTGAATTCGGCTGGCACTAGAGTCAGCTGATCTGAACTCAGTTGAACTCCAGCCCGCACACTCTGCGATGGATGCAGCTGGACACAGAACAAGTAATCAGCCGACACTAGAGTCATCTGATATGCCGACACTAGAGTCAGCTGATCTGATTACTTGTTCTGCTGACTGTGAGGTCAGACGTTCAGCTGAGTTCAGATCAGCTGACTCCAGTGTTGGCTGTCTACTTGTTCTGTGGTCCCCTGAATCCATCGCAGCATGTGCAGGATGTGAGGTCATCTGAGTTCGGCCAGCACTGGAGTCAGCTGATTTGAACTCAGCTGACCTCCTAGCCCGCACATGCTGTGATGGATGCAGCGGGACACAGATCAAGTAATCGGCTGACACTGGAATCCTCAGCTGATCTGAACTCATCTGAACTCCTGACCACACAGCCCGCACACGGTCACATGTGATCGGCAGCAGGTAGTGACTGTTGTTATTCTGAATCCAGCGCAGCGTGTGCGGGCTGTGAGATTAGGAGTTCAGCTGACTCCCGATCAGCTGACTCCAGTGCCAGCCGATAAATTCTGTGTCCCTCTGCATCTATCACAAGTAGAAGTAGAAGGATCCGGTAAAATAACAATTGCAGTTGCATGAGTTGCACATTCAATCCTCAGGAGTCGGTCATATGCGGTTTGCGTTTTTTTGCCTACATGCAAAAAAACGCTGATGTGAAAGTAGCCTTACACAGTGAGGCTGCTTCCTTTATTTTTAAACTTTTAGCAACTCACAGTCACCCCAAAAATTGATTGAAAGGTATACATAAAGTATTAATGGAATAACTGTTGAGGTTCTATGAGGAGGTAAATGCAAACCTGGATATTGGTAATGCAGCTGATGTGATTTATTAGGACTTTGTAAAGGTATTTGATACTGTACCACATAATAGCCTTATACTGAAGCTCCAGAAGCAAGGACTAGGGGAAACTATATATGCAAATGGGAAAGGAATTGGCTAAAAGATAGGAAGCAAAGAGTAGTCATAAATGGTACATTCTCTAAATGGGCTATAGTCAGCAGTGGGGTGCCGCAGGGATCTGTACTTGGACCAATTCTTTTTAATCTCTTTTTTAAAGACCTTGTGGATGGGATTGACAGTAAAGTGTCAGTCTTTGCTGATGACACCAAACTATGTAGGATATTATAATGGACCTTGATAGTACAATATTACAAAACAATCTGGATAAGATGACAGAATGGGCAGATACTTGGCAAATGAGATTTAATGTTGATAAATGTAAAGTAATGCACCTAGGACGGAGTAATCCTATAGCTGTGTATACATTAAATGGAAGTAAACTCGGGACTACAGAACAGGAGAAGGACTTGGGTATTCTTATTACAAATAAGCTGAGCAGCAGCACTCAATGTCAGGCAGCAGCTGCAAAAGCAAACAAGATTCTAGGGTGTATAAAAAGAGAGATTAGATCCCGTGATCCCAACGTATTGTTACCCCTCTATAAATCACTTGTAAGGCCACATCTGGAATATGGGATCTAGTTTTGGGCTCCACATTTTAAAAAGACATTCAGAAGTTAGAGTCAGTTCAAATAGGGCAACTAGATTATTACAAGGAATTGAGGCCGCCCATATGATGACAGGTTGAAAAAGTTAGATTTGTTTAGCTTAGAAAAAAGATGTCTCAGAGGAGATCTCATTTATAGGTATAAATACATGTGTGGTCAATATATAGGACTGGCACATGACTTATTTCTTCCAAAGACAATACTAAGGACCAGGGGGCATTCGCTGCGGGTGGAAGAAAATAGATTCCAGCAGCTAAATAGGAAAGGGTTCTTTACAGTTAGAGCAGCCAGACTGTGGAATGCCCTACCACAAGAGGTAGTAATAGCAAATACTATAGCTTTTAAAAAGTTCTGGATGATTTCCTCAGTACACAAAACATTGTTGGTTATAAATGACTTAATGACAAAATGTAGGATTGGTGGAGGAAGGTTGAACTAGATGGACCTAGGTCTTTTTTCAACCTATGTAACTATGTAACTATGAATGGTCCAATCACAGAATAAAGGAAAGAAAAAAAGAAGAGGACAACGGGGTGCCAAATCTAAGTGTAGATGTATGTAAACACAGATTGTAATGATCGTACGAATTTTACACTTACCGTGCAGATTTCTTCTGTTTTCGCTAGTATGATCCGTGTAGTGGATCAACTCTCTTATTAATCCTCCAGTATGCAGCACGAATCCTCGGGAAAAACAATGAGAGTCCTGAACAGATGCTCCCACGTGGGTAATGGAGTAAAGACAAAATCCCTTTCGGCGCTTCCGGAGGATAAATGGAATATCAGTGCAAGTTTGCAAAAACTTCAAGAACAAGGGTTTATTAAGGGTTCAATAAAAAACGGACAATTACGGAATTGTCCGTTTTTTATTGAACCCTTAATAAACCCTTGTTCTTGAAGTTTTTGCAAACTTGCACTGATATTCCATTTATCCTCCGGAAGCGCCGAAAGGGATTTTGTCTTTACTCCATGAATGGCCCAATGTAAGAGATTAAATTATAGTCTTCTTCTGTCATAAGGAAAATATATAGTCACTTCTACCGATAAAGAACAACACAAATCCATCTAAAGCATTATATGCTGAAATTTACATAGCGTTACACCCTCTTGTAGCTCACCTGAGTGCGGACAGTTCTGCTGTATTCTTTGTTTTTTTTATTATGCAGCTTACACCTGTTCACACTTGCTTTATTCTGTTGGGAGGTTTTGGGCAGTTTTTTTATGCCATAGATTGTAATAGTCTAAACTATTATTCAATGATTTGACCAACTTTATACATGGTAAAAAATTTCTTTACAGAAGTGTAGTAAAATTTGGTGTTTTAGACTTTTAAATCATATCATCTTGATATGGTCAAACATATGTGTAAATGCACATTCAACTAGCATAGTTTATGTATAAAATTTTGCCAAGCACTACTTTTTTAATACTTTTAAAAAAAAATAAAAACAAAAACACAGATGATGCAAAATATAGCTCCTAGTCTGAAGTAGTGATGGGTAAGTAGTAACTGTTCGTGCTCGGATTATTCCTAAGAAATCCCAAAGTATTAATCCGGACACGAATAACAAACCTAATGCAAGTCAATGGAGAACCGAGCATTTTTCAGGGAAATCTTCAAGATAAATGCTCGGGTTCCCCATTGACTTGAATTAGGTTCGTTATTCGTGACAAATACCGGGATAGTACTTTGGTATTCGCTACGAAAAATCTGAACACGAATAGTTAGCATTCATCCATCACTACTCCTAAATTAAAAATGTTGTAAAATCTCAACTATCTATATACATTTTTTACACACAGGTGTGATACTACTCACTACTCATGGGCAAGCTGTGAGGCTTAGTAGTCAAGAGGTCCGCAGTGAGATACAAGGAGGACAAGCAATAAACAAAAACGTGAGACAGAGGTCTGTAGTTAGGTCACGGTCAAAATTCAAGGAAGGTAGTGGATCAAGAAAAAAGGTCAAGGCAAATGGATTGTCAGAAGCAAGGTCCATGGTCGAGTAACCAATAGATCAGACTGAGCACGGCAAGCAGACATCACCAATCTAAAGCTACGGCTGGCTGTAACTGAAGGCAGAGAGGCAGCCAAATAGCAATGTAATCACTTCAAACTGGAGACACATGAGGAAACCTCATACATCCCAGCCCTGATTGGATTGCTGAGTTGTTATATCACCATACTGACAGCTCAGCATGCCCCTGTCTCCGGTTGGATGGCAGAACTGCTCGTCAACCTACTAACAGCTCAGCGCGTCCAAGCCCAAGATTGTACAGCTGAACTGTCACTCACTGCTTCCACAAAGTGAAGAAGGAAGGAGTTAAGATCACAGTTGTACCTAGGCCACGTGATCATACGGTGTACGAATATCATCCATAATCATGAGAAGGAAAACGTCTTAGACCAGTTGTAATGTCACGCTAGTCACTACTCTTGGGCTAAGTGTGAGGCTGGGTGATCAAGTGGTCCGGTGTCAGATACCAGGTAGGCAAGCAATAAACAATGAGATGAGAGAAAAGTGTAGTCAGGACACGGTCCAAGGTTAAATTCAAGGAAGGTAGTGGATGAAGATAGAGGGGCTAGGCAAACAGATCATCAGAAGGAAGACCCAAGGTAGGGTAAACAATAGACAACACTTAGCACAGGAACAACAAGCACGCAGACACCACTGAGCTAAAGCTATGACTGGCAGTAATTGAAGGAAGAGAGGCGGGTCGGGTTTTGCTAGTTATTCCTGCCCCTGTTTGCTGCCTGTTCTTCCTCTCCCTGTCTCTGTTATTACAGAGGGAAGAAGGACAGGCAGCAGACAGGGGCGGGAATAACTAGCAAACCCGACCCACCTATTAGATATTCTGCAGCACCTATCAATCAAATAACAGTGCATTGCACAAACTTTACTTGCCTGTATTTTGGAAATTATACATCTGATCTCACAACTAAAGGTATGTTTAGAATCAGCTTGATAGCACCAGTATATCATTGGCTTTGGTTTATATAGGAAAATCCTGGTGGTTGGTTCTCTTTAAAGGACTAGAAACTCACATGCAGAGAAGTCTAAAACCCCCCATGCTGTGATTGATACTTCACAGTCAATGTACAATCTCTATTGAGAGCCTGGGGTGGGTGAGACAGCTCCCTGGGCTCAGCTACATGCTTAAAACTCTATTCTTTGATCATGTGAGAACAGCTGCACACAGTCATCTAAGTCATACACAGTTGGGTTCAGAATCTCCTTGGTTACATTATGTTGCTGTTAGATGATGTAACAAAAACCTGTTGACAGATTCCCTTTAAATGTAGATTCACAAAGCCAATGTATCAATTTAAAATTCACAATGAAGTAGACATGTTCTTCATACAATATTGTTATTATTTTACATATAAATATCCATTCAGCAACATTGAGTCATTAACTGGGGTTTGATGAACCCCGTGTGCTCACCTCATCTGATGAGTTTAACACCTTTTGTATAACTACATAGATCAGCTGTTTGGAAAGGTTTCCTTACTATGAAAAAGACCAACACAACTATGCAAATCTCACTGGAAGGTAATTGGGTCTATCAGTCAGCACTGGCCTGTGTCAATAAATCATTATTATATAGCAAATAGAAATGGGTATTAATTAATTCTTAGTAATCAAATATATCTCCTAAACGTTAATAATTTAGAAACATTGTAATATGTGAAATTATCATTATTGGGATGGATTATTTGTTACATTTCTATAATATCTCAAATTGTAAACAACTAATAGAATTTGTCAGTCGTTCATCTGGATTGAAGCCTGTCGTCGGTGTGTGGCTCCCTCTAGAGTAGAATATAAGTGAGATGCTTATAAAATCAAGTCAGTAACTGCTGAACTTGGTTAAAGCTCCACTACAGAGTTATTTTTTATTTCAGCACCGGAGTGGTGCTTTAAATCTAAATCCTCTGACCCCTTTTATTATACTCACCCTCCGGTGGCTTCAACTTTTTCCAGTGTCGTTCCCATCGGCCTCCAGCGATTTGTGACCTGCTGGCAGCTTCAGTGTTTCATGGACCGCGTTGGAAGTCACAACTCAATACAAGTCTATGAGAGCCTTGTTCTAGCTCTCATAGACTTTTATTAAGAGCCTGTGATGTTTCTACTGACTTCTGGCCAGTTAGAAGGTACTGGCACAAGATGGCGTCACCAGACTGGAGCGGCAATGATAAAAGGTGATGACGTCAGAGGGCAAGTCTAAGACAGTGTCAGGGGTCTTTGATTTAAAGCACCACTCCAGCGGTGAAATAAAAAAAAAATGCTGAAGTGATGATTTAAAGGGAATCTGTCACCAAATGTTTGCCATCTAATCTGAAAGCAGCATAAGGAAGAGATAGAGAGTGAGACCCTGATTCCAAGGATGAATGTCACGATCGTCTAACTGCACGTTGTGACCAGCGACAGCCTTTCGTCTGGAGCCTCTCATCTGGTTCTCTTCATTTAAATGGGTTTCATTTCTCTTGGCACTGAAGTGGTTAAGTGTCAGTTTTTCTATTGCAGCTTTTCCAAAGCAGTTCCTTGCTGAGTGATCAGCTGCACTTTGTAGTCACACCCTTCAGTTTTAAATAGTGGTGTATCCCAGCATTCCCTGCTGAAGATACAAAGTAATTTGGTCTCTAGCCACCTTGGAGGAAGGTTCTGCATTTGAAGTTTGTGCTCAAGCTATATCCTTTTGGTTGTTTTTTCCCCCTGTTTGTCTTTACTTCCCTGGTGTATTGTTAATGCACCGGTGAGGTCTAGTGAACCCCACCTGCCCCTCACTAGTCAGAGTTACTATAGGGTTTTCCGGGGGTCTCAGGTTCCTGTTCAACGACAGTTGTGGAGACTGTATAGGGACTGGTGAGGAGAGAAGGGACAGTTGCAGGTGGGGTTAGGAGGTGCCCATCTACCCCTCTCACTAGTTCTAGGGACTCCCATTATTTTTGTATCCCCGGTACCTCCATTTTCTTGTGTTTTTTGTTGTGCTTCAGACACACGTAGGTTGGAATGCACCACGTAATGCTTGCTACACCCGGCAAACGTGACAATACCTGGCTGCTTGCTACAGTTTTAAAGAAAACATCCTACTATGAGCTTTGTATATTCCCGCCCCCACCACTGATTGCTAACTTTTTGCCTATGCACAGTGGACACAGAAAACAGCCAATTGGTGATGTGGGCGGGCTTATACAGAGATCACCATTTAGGGAAATGGTAGATCTGCAAGAGATAAAACAAAGATTTTATCAAAACTACAAAGAACAGTCCAGTAAGTCACTAGAATAAGGGTCTTTGCCCCTATATCTTGCTGTTCTCAGATGAGCTAGCATAAATGATAGACTTAAGCTATCAAGATTTTGTTTTGATATATTTCTTTATAATTTTATATCATTTTCAATTGTAAGTTCTTATCTTTCCATGATGAAAAAAATCAAGTAACTCTCCCTTTACAATATCCCGTCTCCATTCTGTGTTTTAATTGCTCTGTTCCAGACTGTGAACCCTTCTGATTTTTGCACATATCAATCAGGTTGTCCAACTTTAGGTTACAAGTCTGCATGAGGTGCGAGGATTTACAAGTCTGCTGTCACATAAAGAGACTGCAGACTTGTAGCCTAAAGGGCGCTTTACACGCTGCGACATCGCTAGTGATGTCACTAGCGATCGCACCCGCCCCCGTCGTTTGTGCGTCATGGGCAAATCGATGCCCGTGGCGGACAAAATCGGTAGTGCGCGTCACAAGTACTTACCTGCCTAACAATGTCGCTGTGGCCGGCGAACAGCCTCTTTTCTAAGGGGGGCGGTTCGTGCGGCATAACAGCGACGTCACACGGCAGGCGTCCAATAGAAGCGAAGGGGCGGAGAGCAGCCGCATGAAGGTCATTCCCACCTCATTGCCGGAGGACACATGTACGCTGTTGTTCGTCATTCCCGGGGTGTCACACGTAGCGATGTGTGCTGCCTCAGGAATGACGAACAACCTGCGTCCCAGAAGATCAACGACATTTTGAAAATGAACGACGTGTCAACGATCAACAATGTGGTGAATATTTTGGATCGTTAGCGGTCGCTCGTACGTGTCACACGCAACGATGTCGCTAACGAGGCTGGATGTGCGTCACGAATTCCGTAACACTAGTGACATCTCGTTAACGACGTCGTTGTATGTAATGGGGCCTTAAGGTCGGACTACCCCTTTACACAGTAGATTCTCATAGGCCAAATGCAAATCTCCAAAAGTACCCTCTTCTATCATAAGTTTTTACAGATATTGGTCTATACATATGGGCCATAGATTACTTTTGGTGTAGGTGCTACAGACTGGAATTATGCCCCTGCCATTTCAGATGCTTTATTCAGACACTTAATTATCAAATAATGGAGTTTCCAACTTTACAGCTACCATAATTAGTCATAGAAGAGCAACTCCTTATCTCACCCTTTCGTTTGTTGCATACAGTTAGGTCCAGAAATATTTGGACAGTGACACAATTTTGGCGAGTTGGGCGCTGCATGCCACCACATTGGATTTGAAATGAAACCTCTACAACAGAATTCAAGTGCAGATTGTAACGTTTAATTTGAAGGTTTGAACAAAAATATCTGATAGAAATTGTAGGAATTGTACACATTTCTTTACAAACACTCCACATTTTAGGAGGTCAAAAGTAATTGGACAAATAAACCAAACCCAAACAAAATATTTTTATTTTCAATATTTTGTTGCGAATCCTTTGGAGGCAATCACTGCCTTAAGTCTGGAACCCATGGACATCACCAAACGCTGGGTTTCCTCCTTCTTAATGCTTTGCCAGGCCTTTACAGCCGCAGCCTTCAGGTCTTGCTTGTTTGTGGGTCTTTCCGTCTTAAGTCTGGATGTGAGCAAGTGAAATGCATGCTCAATTGGGTTAAGATCTGGTGATTGACTTGGCCATTGCAGAATGTTCCACTTTTTTGCACTCATGAACTCCTGGGTAGCTTTGGCTGTATGCTTGGGGTCATTGTCCATCTGTACTATGAAGCGCCGTCCGATCAACTTTGCGGCATTTGGCTGAATCTGGGCTGAAAGTATATCCTGGTACACTTCAGAATTCATCCGGCTACTCTTGTCTGCTGTTATGTCATCAATAAACACAAGTGACCCAGTGCCATTGAAAGCCATGCATGCCCATGCCATCACGTTGCCTCCACCATGTTTTACAGAGGATGTGGTGTGCCTTGGATCATGTGCCGTTCCCTTTCTTCTCCAAACTTTTTTCTTCCCATCATTCTGGTACAGGTTGATCTTTGTCTCATCTGTCCATAGAATACTTTTCCAGAACTGAGCTGGCTTCATGAGGTGTTTTTCAGCAAATTTAACTCTGGCCTGTCTATTTTTGGAATTGATGAATGGTTTGCATCTAGATGTGAACCCTTTGTATTTACTTTCATGGAGTCTTCTCTTTACTGTTGACTTAGAGACAGATACACCTACTTCACTGAGAGTGTTCTGGACTTCAGTTGATGTTGTGAACGGGTTCTTCTTCACCAAAGAAAGTATGTGGCGATCATCCACTACTGTTGTCATTCGTGGACGCCCAGGCCTTTTTGAGTTCCCAATCTCACCAGTCAATTCCTTTTTTCTCTGAATGTACCCGACTGTTGATTTTGCTACTCCAAGCATGTCTGCTATCTCTGATGGATTTTTTCTTTTTTTTCAGCCTCAGGATGTTCTGCTTCACCTCAATTGAGAGTTCCTTAGACCGCATGTTGTCTGGTCACAGCAACAGCTTCCAAATGCAAAACCACACACCTGTAATCAACCCCAGACCTTTTAACTACTTCATTGATTACAAGTTAACGAGGGAGACGCCTTCAGAGTTAATTGCAGCCCTTAGAGTCCCTTGTCCAATTACTTTTGGTCCCTTGAAAAAGAGGAGGCTATGCATTACAGAGCTATGATTCCTAAACCCTTTCTCCGATTTGGATGTGAAAACTCTCATATTGCAGCTGGGAGTGTGCACTTTCAGCCCATATTATCTATATAATTGTATTTCTGAACATGTTTTTGTAAACAGCTAAAATAACAAAACTTGTGTGACTGTCCAAATATTTCTGGACCTAACTGTAAATAATAGGGATGATCGAATACCCCAAATATTCAGCTTCGCGAATATTTTCCGAATAGGTCACCGCTATGCGAATATTCGATGTGCCATGTAAGTCTATGGGAAGCTCGACTAGTTCGAATAGGTAAATTTCAGGTATTCGATCATCCCTAATAAATAGTCATTTATTAATTAAGATTAATGTGTGAAGGGAAGAATTCCGTGAATTTCTCATATTTCAGACAAGTGATAAAGGCGGCTTACTGGGTAGAAATAATCCACAGACTATATATGACAATGTAGATTAATTCCCATATAAATTATTAGTATTGAAAATGTTTGGAAAGTGAGAGTTTCGGTTTCTCTCTTCCATGTTCAGGATACAAATTTTGGATGTAATCTGTTAGGACTGTGGGAGCATCCGCTACATCTCGAGGAAAGAAGATTTAATCATAACCACAGACGAGGATTCTTTACTGTACGAGCAGTGAGACTATGGAACTCTCTGCCGCATGATGTTGTAATGAGTGATTCACTACTAACATTTAAGCAGAGCCTGGACGCCTTTCTTGAAAAATATAATATTACCAGTTATGTATATTAGATTTTATGAAAGGGTGTTGATCCAGGGAACTAGTCTGATTGCCGGATGTGGAGTCAGGAAAGAATTTTTTTCCCCATTGGAGCTTAGTTGACACATTGGGGTTTTTTTGCCTTCCTCTGGATCAACATGTTAGGCTACGGGTTGAACTAGATGGACTTAGTCTCCCTTCAACCTTAAAAACTATGAACACTATGAACTATGACTGTGATTGGTCAATATCTTGATGACATGTACCTTGTTCTCCAATAACTCCATAATTTACTCATCTTGTCTACACATTTGCAATGCTCAGTAATCATTCCTTTATCATGTTTTTATTTATATTTTACACCATATAAAACATGAGTCACTCAGGATTCTTCCGATCAAATATCCAAATGTTTGAGTCTTAACTGTTGCCCTTCAGACATGACTATGTACGATGTGAGATAGTGTCATCTTTAGAGATGTCATTCAAGAAATGACCTAATTCTTAAGTCAAGTTTTATTTTAAACATACTTAAGAATTTTTTTTTTCATTTATTAAAAAAACTCTTGTGAATTTCACTCTGACATTGACAGATAACAAAGGATCCATTATTCACAAGAAGTGAAGCTGGAACGATGTTGCAGAGATGAGTAGCAGAAGTAAGAAAATGGAAACTTATATGTAGCAGAACTGAGCAGCAAGGTTTGAGGAGTGGATACTGATGTTGGAGAGTTAGAAGAGTGAACACTCATGTAGAAGGGTTGGAGTATTTGACATTGTATTCTTGCTGTGACTCCACCTCTGCTACATAAAACTACCTGAATACTCAGGCACCATACTGCCACCGGTAAATGACAGATGTAATGATGATATATATATATGGAGATAAGGTATGCACACCAGTGACTATGCAAGGGGAATACATGTAATGGCAGAATCTGCTGTGTGAATACTGACATGAAAAATTCAATAGCTATATGTAAGAATGTATAATCACCAGCAGCGTATAGCCTGGTGATTACATGGTGGCATGGGCCCCCTGACAGTATGTTTATAGGTGTTTCAAGTTTAAGTTGTGGCATTCAGCGGTGCCAAATTCAGTATGGGGAATGAAGGGTTAATTCCCTTCATGTGGTAACACGAGCAGGCTGCTGTGATTGGTCAGCCTGCTGCGTGGTGGTAATGGAAGTTGTTATGATGGGAATTTATGGGGTTAATCTGCCCCCTGTGAGTAACGCGAGCAGGCTGTGTGATTGGTCAGCCTGCTGCGCGCCAATTTTAAAGTCTGTCATTGGTGGACAGAGGTAAATATGCAGGAGACTTGCCTTTATAAGGAGCCAGCTGTGAGCCAGCTGTGTCAGTTTCCAGCTGTGAAGAAAGAAGAATCCCCCGCCCGCCCTCCCAGTGTAAAGTCGTGGTTTAACTGTTTATTATTTTTTGTCGTGATGTTTTATTAGTTGGGGAAAAATCGCCCAACTATGTTGGGTGGATTGTTGGTTTTATAAGTGGTTAATGGTACTTTATGGTGGTATTTATGGAATTTTATGGTTATTTAATTTTAATAATATGGTGAATTTAATTTATCAAGTTACCAATAATAAAACACCACGGCCATTTTTATCCAAATGTCATGTGTCTGAGTATTTATTCTTTATTAATGGTAAGTTAATTGGTTATAGTGGGCTTTATGCTACCATGAAATGGGAAAAATGGAATCTGCATTACTGCCATGAACATATGAATCAAGAGAAATTTAGCTACTGAATTGATCAATGCAATAGAGCCCCAACACTACGCCAAAGTATTTCTCTACGTTGGGGTCCCTAGCTTGTGTGTGTCCTCTCATGCAGTTAAAAAACTTACCGTGATGGGAAGCTGAGACCCAGGCTATATATACGTATAATGTGGATTGGCAATAGGTGTGAATGGGGAGGGTTCCCAAACGAAATACTACTAACAAATAAGGAATAACGTTTGGAACTCCATTCTATGTCTGAACTGAGTTTTTCGTTTGTGAACCCACCCCACTCGCACCTATTGCCAATCCACATGATATGTATATATAGCCTGGGTCTCAGCTTCCCATACACGGTAAGTTTTTTAACTGTATGAGAGGACACACACAAGCTAGGGACCCCAACGAAGAGAAATTCTTTGGCGTAGTGTTGGGGCTCTATTGCATTGATCAATTCAGTAGCTAAATTTCTCTTGATTCATATGTTCATGGCAGTAATGCAGATTCCATTTTTCACATTTTCACTCTTGCATATAGCTATTGGATTTTTTATGTCAGTATTCACACATCAGTTTCTGCTATTACATGTATTCCCCTTGCATAGTCACTGGTGTGCATACCTTATCTCCATATAGTGATTTTTTTTAGGTTTTTGCACCCAGTTCAGACATAGAATGGAGTTCCAAACGTTATTCCTTAGATGTAATGATGAGTCACACCGATATGTCATGTTAATGGTATTGTGGCGCCCCTGTGGTTAGGCACTACAGGGGAATACAGCACCTTAACAGTAAGGTGCAGTGCTCTTTGATCACAGGTGAAAGAGAGAAGAAATGCAGAGTCTTATATTAGATTGAGTAACATTGACTCAGCAGCCCCTACCTTCATATTCCTGGGACTGTTTATATAGTAGGTCCATAGGGGTGTGGAGCCTAGCTGAGCGTGAGACACGACGTGGTTGCCAGGACGACTGGGTGACAGTTAGGGAGTTAACAGTCAGTCAGTAAGGAGTGACAAGAAGAGACGAGAGTAAATTGATGACTGAAAGAAGGGCTAGAAATAACATAGGCCCGATGTCCTGAGCGAGGGTACCCCAAAAGAAAGAAAGACACAGGAAAAGGGGTAACCCAGATGGAAAGGGGACACTTTAGGTCTGGCGAGAGCCGGCTGAAGAGTTCAGGTCGACACCGGTATAACAGAACCGAGGAGGTTTGTCAGGTTTAAGCCCAAACCATTGACCATTAACCTGGGATCTTAAATAAGAGGAGTCCCGGTACCCATCAAGAGTCTGACTACTAACCCCAAGCCGAGTTCACGACGCTGTTGCAGGATAGATAAAGAAATCGTGCAGCATCAGACCCCTGGGAAAACCAGTGACGAGACTAATGAGTGGGTTAAAGAGGGAGTCACAGAGCCCTCAGAGCAGAGACCAAGAAAGAGACAAAGAAAGGTTACCTCAGAGAGAGACTCTGTCATCAAATCTCCTCCGAAACTTGTGACCATTGGCCTTTTGGTAACCGAACAGTTTCTGCTGTGCACTGTGCAAAACAAACCAGATGCCAGTAAAAAGGACTTGTTTAAGCTGATGTGGACTCGGTGTGTCGTCTCTCCGCTATTCGACAGGACCCTGCGACGTCAGAGAAGAAGGCAGCCATCACCGCTCGGTCGCTTCCCTCCTGGTCAGCGATCCGCCGCCCTGAGGTAAAATAGCCCCACCTGTGGGGAGCTGAGAGATCTTAAGCTGCTGTCACCATCGCCTCAGACGTCGGTCGCGGGCAGCGCTGGTGTATCCTGCTTACCAGACACCACAGATAGCGTCACGTATATCCCCAAAATCATCCCTGTACCCCATTCCACAGCCGCAGAGTGAGCGCCCAGGGCACGAAGCCGGGACCGACCACCTGTGATAACCCCATCGAGAGTAAAGTATCCGTAGTCCTGGCATCAGAGTAACCTCCTATCGAAAGCCCTGATGGTCGACTCAATTGGCGTCACGAACAGGATCAGAAGTAGAGGATGATGACTTGGAGGAAGTAGAACTCCCAGCTTTCCATAAGAACAGAAAATGGGAAGTGACCAAGGCCGTTATCTATCAAAACCAGCAGAATATAGCATTGAACCCGTTGCCTCACTATAATTGGAAAGAGACCCAAGATAGTAATCCGGCAGTGAGTCTAGTGAAAAAGCTAGTAACCGAACCAAGCTGCAAACTTGACAAAGATTCCCCACTAGAGGCCAAGCAATTGTGGAAAGAAAGAAGTAGGTTATTTATCCATCAAGATAAACTGTGCAGAAGATATATAAATCCTAGTACACATGAGATGGTTTGGCAAATTGTGGTTCCAAAAAGAGACACCCAAATGGTGTTAGATATGTATCATAATCAATCAGGACATTTTGGATGGAAGAAGTTGGAGATCCTGTTACGTGAAAGATTTTACTGGATTGGCATGAGATCTACTATAGAGAAATGGTGTAGAGATTGTGGACCATGCTCATTAAGAAGAAAAGACCGTAACAGTCAGAAGGCACCACAACAGTCCATCATTACCAAACAGCCATTAGAGCTGGTAGTCCTTGATCACGTCAAGCTCATACTCAGCAGATCCGGTTATACTTATGCTCTTACCATGGTGGACCACTATTCCAGGTTCCTAGTAGTAGCTCCAGTGAAGAACTTAACGGCTTGAACAGCGGCAAAAACATTCCAAGCCTATTTCTGCACACCACATGGATATCCAGAACGGGTATTAACAGATCAAAGCCCGACTTTTGAGTCTGAAATATTTCAAGAATTCTGTAAATTATACGGATGCAAGAAAATTAGCACTACGCCTTATCATCCTCAGACTAATGGCATGTGTGAGAAAATGAATCACATTGTGATAGAGCTGCTAAAAACTCTGCCCTTGGAGGAGCGGAACAGATGGCCAGAGAAGTTACCAGATCTAGTTGAAATGTATAACAACATTCCAGTAAGCTCAACAAATTGCACCCCTGCATACCTTATGAGAGGAAGACCAGGAAAGTTGCCGGTGGATTTGGAGATGGACATAATAGTTCCTGGAGAAAATACCTCAGATGCAGATTGGGAAGTAAAAAGAAAAGAGCAATATCAGAAAATACAGGAATGTGTCGAGAGAAGCCTGGAAAAATGAAAGGAAAAACAAGAAGCAAACTTTAACAAAAGTGCTCAAGGAACACCCTTACTACCAGGTGAATTAGTCTTAAAGAGAAAAAGACGACTGCATAAGTTAGATGATCAATGGGAGGCACAACCCTACACTGTACAACCATCAAACTTCAACAATCAGAAAACCTGTTTGATTAGTAAAGACAAAGGTGAAATAACAACAACGGTGTCCAGGAATAATTTAAAGAAATACCCTCAACAGCTGCAACCAGTAGAGAGAGTTCCTATTCAGAGAAAAGAAGAGAAAGAAAGAACAGTCAAGACAATTTTAGGAGAACTTCCTGCAGATTGGCCACAAGTAGATGGCGTATACTTGATACCGATGGTGACTTTTCCACAACCTAGTGAAACTCCCATAGCAGAAGACCCACCCATTGTAATGGAATCAGAGATTTCTGCAGTTGATGTACCTGCCATTTCCACTAGGAGAGTACGTAGACCTTCAAGTATACCAATTTTACGCAGGTCAACACGTATGAACTTTGGCTGTCCACCGCTTAGATACAGAGAATAAAATGTAGAAAGTGGAATATGTAAATAGTTGAATAGGTAGATAGTATTAATATATAAAAGGGGTAAAGGAAGTTTGCATAATGCTATATAGGGGACAGGAAGGTGACTCCAGGGCCAAGAGGCCTACAGTGAGTATGACTGATATGGAACCTCACCACACTTAGAACTCTTAAACTAAAGAAATCATAACTGTTGATATATTTTTCTTTGTGTTGATGCACTTTAAGCGAAGACCGAGTCACAGGACTGGGTGTGGCAAAAGTTTCTTTAACATCTTACGGCCAATGGACTAATGCTGTATGAGCTGGTGACCTATCTTACATGTTATGGTTAAATTATAAGAAAATGTTTAGCTTAACCCTAACCTTGTTGCCACACTCGGGGACGAGTGTAATTTACTAAGGGGGTATGTGGCGCCCCTGTGGTTAGGCACTACAGGGGAATACAGCACCTTAACAGCAAGGTGCAGTGCTCTTTGGTCACAGGTGAAAGAGAGAAGAAATGCAGAGTCTTAAATTAGATTGAGCAACATTGACTCAGCAGCCCCTACTTTCATATTCCTGGGACTGTTTATATAGTAGGTCCATAGGGGGGTGGAGCCTAGCTGAGCGTGAGACGCGACATGATTGCCAGGACGACTGGGTGACAGTTAGGGAGTTAACAGTCAGTCAGTAAGGAGTGACAAGAAGAGACAAGAGTAAATTGATGACTGAAAGAAGGGCTAGAAATAACATAGGCCCGACGTCCTGAGCGATGGTACCCCAAAAGAAAAGAAAGACACAGGAAAAGGGGTAACCCAGACAGAAAGGGGATACTTTAGGTCTGGCGAGAGCCGGCTGAAGAGTTCAGGTTGACACCGGTATAACGGAACCGAGGAGGTTTGTCAGGTTTATCCCCAAACCATTGACCATTAACCTGGGATCTTAAATAAGAGGAGTCCCGGTACCCATCAAGAGTCTGACTACTAACCCCAAGCCGAGTCCACGACGCTGTTGCGGGATAGATAAAGAAATCGTGCAGCATCAGACCCCTGGGAAAACCAGTGACGAGACTAACGAGTGGGTTAAAGAGGGAGTCACAGAGCCCTCAGGGCAGGGACCGAGAAAGAGACATAGAAAGGTTACCTCACAGAGAGACTCTGTCATCAAATCTCCTCCGAAACTTGTGACCATTGGCCTTTTGGTAACCGAACGGTTTCTGCTGTGTACTGTGCAAAACAAACCAGATGCCAGTAAAAAGGACTTGTTTAAGCTGATGTGGACTCGATGTGTCGTCTCTCCGCTATTCGACAGGACCCTGCGACGTCAGAGAAGAAGGCAGCCATCACCGCTCGGTCGCTTCCCTCCTGGTCAGCGACCCACCGCCCTGAGGTAAAATAACTCCACCTATGGGGAGCTGAGAGATCTTAAGCTGCCGTCACCATCGCCTCAGAGGTCGGCTGTGGGCAGCACTGGTGTATCCCGCTTACCAGACACCACAGGTGGCGTCACGTATATCCCCAAAATCATCCCTGTACCCCATTCCACAGCCGCAGAGTGAGCGCCCAGGGCACGAAGCTGGGACTGACCACCTGTGATAACCCCATCGAGAGTAAAGTATCCGTAGTCCCGGCACCAGAGTAACCTCCTATCGAAAGCCCTGATGATCGACTCACTATACAGCTTTAATTAAATAACTAGTAAAATTAATGTATAATTAAAAGGATTGTCCACTACTAGGAAACCCCTTTTGATTGCACTTGTTTCCCCCTGTTAAATTAAAAGACCCTGTAATCACCTTCCATTCTGGCATATTTCCAGCGCTGTCAGTAACCGCGGTTTTGGGCTCATTTGACATTGTGGCATCACGAGAACCCTGCGTCCAAGTGAGTACAGGGTACACAACCCCTTTGATACAGGCCTAATCTAGCCTTGTGCATCCAGCCCTAATACAGCCTGGTCCATACTGCTGTAATCCGGCCTGGTGCATCCAGCTTTAAAACAGCCTGGTCTATACAAGCTTAATTCAATCTCATGCATCCAGCCCTAATACAGCCTGGCACATACAGGCCTAATCCAGCCTCGTGCATCCAGCCCTAATACAGCCTGGTTCGTACAGACCTAATCTAGCTTTGTGCATATAGCCCTAATACAATCTTGTGCATACAGACCTAATCCAGTCTCATGCATCGAGCCCTAATACAGCCTGGTCCATACCGGCCTACTCCAGCCTCGTACATCCAGCCCTAATACTGCCTGGTCTGTACAGGCCTAATGTAGCTTAGTGCATATAGCCCTAATACAGCCTGGTGCATACAAACCTAATCCAGCCTCATGGATCGAGCCCTAATACAACCTGGTCCATACAGGCCTACTCCAGCCTTGTGCATCCAGCCCTAATACAGCCTGGTTCAGGGACCTCTTTCCTCCTGTACCAGTCTGTGTCTTGTATTGTTTATGATTATTTACTTGTCCCTATTATGTACACCCTTTTCACATGTAAAGCACCTTGGAATAAATGGCGCTATAATAATAAATGACAATAATAATAATAATAATAATAATATAGGCCTAATCCAACCTTGTGCATCCAGCCCTAATACAGCCTGGTACAGTTAGGTCCAGAAATATTTGGACAGTGACACAATTTTCGCGAGTTGGGCTCTGCATGCCACCACATTGGATTTGAAATGAAACCTCTACAACAGAATTCAAGTGCAGATTGTAACGTTTAATTTGAAGGTTTGAACAAAAATATCTGATAGAAATTGTAGGAATTGTACACATTTCTTTACAAACACTCCACATTTTAGGAGGTCAAAAGTAATTGGACAAATAAACCAAACCCAAACAAAATATTTTTAATTTCAATATTTTGTTGCGAATCCTTTGGAGGCAATCACTGCCTTAAGTCTGGAACCCATGGACATCACCAAACGCTGGGTTTCCTCCTTCTTAATGCTTTGCCAGGCCTTTACAGCCGCAGCCTTCAGGTCTTGCTTGTTTGTGGGTCTTTCCGTCTTAAGTCTGGATTTGAGCAAGTGAAATGCATGCTCAATTGGGTTAGGATCTGGTGATTGACTTGGCCATTGCAGAATGTTCCACTTTTTTGCACTCATGAACTCCTGGGTAGCTTTGGCTATATGTTTGGGGTCATTGTCCATCTGTACTATGAAGCGCCGTCCGATCAACTTTGCGGCATTTGGTTGAATCTGGGCTGAAAGTATATCCCGGTACACTTCAGAATTCATCCGGCTACTCTTGTCTGCTGTTATGTCATCAATAAACACAAGTGACCCAGTGCCATTGAAAGCCATGCATGCCCATGCCATCACGTTGCCTCCACCATGTTTTACAGAGGATGTGGTGTGCCTTGGATCATGTGCCGTTCCCTTTCTTCTCCAAACTTTTTTCTTCCCATCATTCTGGTACAGGTTGATCTTTGTCTCATCTGTCCATAGAATACTTTTCCAGAACTGAGCTGGCTTCATGAGGTGTTTTTCAGCAAATTTAACTCTGGCCTGTCTATTTTTGGAATTGATGAATGGTTTGCATCTAGATGTGAACCCTTTGTATTTACTTTCATGAAGTCTTCTCTTTACTGTTGACTTAGAGAGATACACCTATTTCACTGAGAGTGTTCTGGACTTCAGTTGATGTTGTGAATGGGTTCTTCTTCACCAAAGAAAGTATGCGGCGATCATCCACCACTGTTGTCATCCGTGGACGCCCAGGCCTTTTTGAGTTCCCAAGCTCACCAGTCAATTCCTTTTTTCTCAGAATGTACCCGACTGTTGATTTTGCTACTCCAAGCATGTCTGCTATCTCTGTGATGGATTTTTTCTTTTTTTTCAGCCTCAGGATGTTCTGCTTCACCTCAATTGAGAGTTCCTTAGACCGCATATTGTCTGGTCACAGCAACAGCTTCCAAATGCAAAACCACACACCTGTAATCAACCCCAGACCTTTTAACTACTTCATTGATTACAGGTTAACGAGGGAGACGCCTTCAGAGTTAATTACAGCCCTTAGAGTCCCTTGTCCAATTACTTTTGGTCCCTTGAAAAAGAGGAGGCTATGCATTACAGAGCTATGATTCCTAAACCCTTTCTCCGATTTGGATATGAAAACTCTCATATTGCAGCTGGGAGTGTGCACTTTCAGCCCATATTATATATATAATTGTATTTCTGAACATGTTTTTGTAAACAGCTAAAATAACAAAACTTGTGTCACTGTCCAAATATTTCTGGACCTAACTGTATATACAGGCCTAATTCAACCTTGTGCATTCAGCTCTAATACACCCTGGTCCATACAGGCTTAGTCCAGCCTCGTGCATCCTGCACTAATACATCCTGATGCCTACAGGCCTAATCAAGCCTCATGCATTTAGCTCTAGTACAGCCTGCTCCATACAGGCCTAATCCAGCCTCATGTGTCAGGCCTAATACAGCCTAGTCCATACAGGCTTAATCCAGCCTCGTGCATCCTGCCCTAATACAGGCTAGTCCATACACACTTAATCCAGCCTCGTGCATGCAACCCTAATATTTCTTGGTCCATACAGTCCTAATCCAGCCATAATACAGCATAGTCCATACAGGACTCATCAAAGCGCTACTCAGCGCGAAACAGGCTGTCGTCCGTTCCTCACTCCTGTGTGGCGCCCCTGAGGCTTCCGTCGCCACAGGAACATTGCACCCCAGCCAGTGGTGTGATGTCCCATTCTGGGTAAGGAAAGGAGTGAACGCCGGTACTCAGGCAAATCTACACTACACCCATTGTTAGGTACACACTGGGACCAGGGAGAGTGGCAGCAACCCTCCCATGCTGCATGCTGGGAGGGGCCGTAAGACCCATCCCTGCTCCTATAGGGTAGATTGTAGCAACTGGGGAGGTGGGAGGAGCCACCAGAGGAAAAAGGGGAGACAAGGAAGGTCAAGTGGAGGAGTTGAAGTTGAAGTTGGAGAGGGAGGAAGGAGGAGGAAGTCTGCGGGAGGCAGACGAGAAGACGAAGCAGAAAGAAAGCTCTAGTCAGACAGGAGCTAAGAGAAGAAAGTGACGCTTCCTGTAAGTAAAAACCTTGGAATTGCACCCTCTGGTGTTGTCTCAGTTATTGTCGCCTGCATAAACTTCCAACACACCATAGACTCTCATGAGCACCAACTGTGCCCCGGGGCACCGATCCACCTGTGGGGAGCAGTCCCACCATTGCTGCCATTCCATCACCCCGGAGGCCTCAGACACCAGCGGCGGCTTAATAGCCGCAAACCACAAGTGGCGTCACGACAACCATAAACTTTATTCACCAGCCCTATTTAATTGACACCCACCAGGGCCACGGAGTCGGGCCCCGCCACCACTGACGACCCCCGGACTAGTCCGGCCCGGCACCGGGTGTCCCATAGCCCTGGGGTGGGCGAGTCAACTTTTGGCGTCACAAACAGGATAACGTGCCCGGCTCCCACCGGGTACTGTGCGCCTGAAAAACTGTGTTGAAAGACTGTTTTACTGTGAGAAACTGCCGCCATTGAAGCCACTGAGCGCGGGAAGAAGAGGGGCGTGCCAGAAGAAAGAGCGCGAAAAGAAGCGGAGGAAGAAGATATGGCGCCTAGAAAAGCTGGCTGGCTGGCAGAACGAGTCTAAATGCCAGACCAGCAGATGAAGAAAATGTACCTGATCGCAAGCGGAGCGGTGCCGGCCGTGATGGGCTGGGCGCCAGTCTGGCGCCAGATACTGGTGCAGCCTCCGGCCCCGCCTCCAAGAAGGGAAAGGGTGCAGCCAAGTGGCGTGGTCGAGCACCCGAGCAGAGTAGTAGAAGACAGTCCCTAGGCAAGCAGCATGGCGGAGAAGCTGCAGCCAGACACCCCGGCGACCCAGAGGCTGGAACCTGGACTAGAGTTCCTGAGAGAGGAAGTCGAGCTCCTCACCCGGAGGCTGAATGCCCTGCAGGCTGAAGTGGGACTGCGGGTGGAGAGCGCAGAGCAGAGAGCGAGTGCCGAGCAGAACCAGGCGGCAGCAGAAGTCGTGGGCCACCGAGAACAGGCCGTGGTACTGGACCTGGGTAAGCTGCATGTTGCCCCTGCCTGCCCGAGCCCCTGGTACGGTGAAGTGTCCCAGCCCGGCCCTCCTGCAGGCTTACAGGAGGCGTCCGCCGACCGCACCCCGGCCACAGCACGCCCAGCAGCCCCCAGCAGCGCAGAAGGCTCCCAGGCCCCAGCGGGCCCCGATGAGTTGGTGGGCCCCTTGCCGAGCCCTCCTACTGCCCTGATGGATGCGTGCTCACCCGGGGTTAATTGGGATGCCACTCCGGTCCGTGACCTGGGACTGGCCCGGCCCCTGCGCCCTACCGAAACCCCGCTGGCAACGGAGATAGCCTGCGCCCGCCAAGTGGAGCTGTTCCAGCAAGAGCGGGAGCTCCGGGAGATGAAGCGGAGGGCCGTGGAGGCGTCCAACCTGGCCTCCAAAGCACAGGTCCGGAAGGCCCGAAAAGGATCCCAGGGTCCGGTGAGAGGTTGGCCAGGTCATCGACTTCAGGCAGGAAGGCGGCTGGGGCTTTATCCGAGAGCCCGGTCTGGGCAAAGACGTGTTTGTTGCCCGCCGCGATATAGAGGAGCATCTGCCCAGAGGCCACCCAGGGCGCGATGCTAAGCCTGGCGACATGGTGGAAGACACCAGGCTGATGGGGAGCCGTGGCTGGTATGCCCTGAGTGTCCACATCTTGAGGGAGGAGGCAGCCCCAGAAGAACCGGAGTGGCGCCGCACTATGCCAACGTGCAGTACCGCCCCCGCCAGCAGCACTACATCAGAGCAGGCCCAGGCCGCAGAACTTTGCAGCAGGCCTGCTACAGCCACTCAGGAGACGCAGACCCGGATCTCCATGGCCTATATGCTGCCTAGGGCCCTGCCAAGTCGGGACTCCAGCACAGAAATGCAAGAGTGAAAAGAGAAGGAAGACCTGAACTGTAAATAACCCCTGTCTGCCCCTCATCCCTTTGTGAAGACGTCGCTTTGTTTTGCCCTCATGTTCTTTTTGAAGACGACACCCTTTCCTGCCTTACTGCCCCTTGTTCTTTTTGAAGATGTAACCCACTTGTTTATATGTTACCGGGCCACCGGACTGGAATGTGGTCCCCGGTGAATGTGTATGTGTCCTGTGTTACCAGGCCACTGGACTTAGTGGCTGGTTTTGCCTTTGCCTTTTCCCCTTTAATGTTGAAAAGACGTTCTGGGCCACTGGACTATGTGTGGTCAGAAGATCGAAATGTAATTAGTTGCACCTGTTGTGCCCCCTACCAGAATTACGGTGGAAGTGCCAAACCGTGCAATTGACTGGAAGTGCACACTGAGAGGTTTTTTTTTCTTTATAAGAATGTTTGCAACGTTAAAGTATCTGTGCCTCCCATAAAGGGAAGAAACGTTCTACAGTTTTACAGTTATGCATAACAAAAATTTTGCAATTCCTTCCACAATTTTCTGTTGTTTTTCAGCCCGAGGACGTGCTGGGATTCGCTGTGGGGGAGTGTGGCGCCCCTGAGGCTTCCGTCGCCACATGAACATTGCACCACAGCCAGTGGTGTGATGTCCCATTCTGGGTAAGGAAAGGAGTGAACGCCGGTACTCAGGCAAATCTACACTACACCCATTGTTAGGTACACACTGGGACCAGGGAGAGTGGCAGCAACCCTCCCATGCTGCATGCTGGGAGGGGCCGTAAGACCCTTCCCTGCTCCTATAGGAAAAAACACAAAAACCTGAGCTGAAACAATGTTCAGTAAACATGCAACATTAAGCATGTGAATTGCAGCCTTAAGACTAGAAAAAACCAAGGAGAAAAATTGTATGAAAAATACCCTGAATATAAATAAATAAATTGCAAGTGCTTAATAACAGGGTACTTAGTGTATACATTTTTGCAAAAAGGTAAAAAGCTGTCTCACCTCGTCACGGTGTACCCATCTGAGACAGTCCCTAACCTACTGAAGTTAAAAACATATTCTGTACCTGACTTGTGTCATGTCAGAACTCCAATATGGATGGTGGCAAGTGGTTAGCTGTGTCCCAGATAAAATACACAGCAAAGTGAGATGCAATCAGCTGTTCAGTCTCAGTACTAGGAGGGCTGCACCCCCAACTTGCAACCAAGCAAGAAAACATACAAAAAACACAAAAACCTGAGCTGAAACAATGTTCAGTAAACATGCAACATTAAGCATGTGAATTGCAGCCTTAAGACTAGAAAAAACCAAGGAGAAAAATTGTATGAAAAATACCCTGAATATAAATAAATAAATTGCAAGTGCTTAATAACAGGGTACTTAGTGTATACATTTTTGCAAAAAGGTAAAAAGCTGTCTCACCTCGTCACGGTGTACCCATCTGAGACAGTCCCTAACCTACTGAAGTTAAAAACATTATCAATACCTGACTTGTGTCATGTCAGAACTCCAATATGGATGGTGGCAAGTGGTTAGCTGTGTCCCAGATAAAATACACAGCAAAGTGAGACGCAATCAGCTGTTCAGTCTCAGTACTAGGAGGGCTGCACCCCCAACTTGCAACCAAGCAAGAAAACATACAAAAAACACAAAAACCTGAGCTGAAACAATGTTCAGTAAACATGCAACATTAAGCATGTGAATTGCAGCCTTAAGACTAGAAAAAACCAAGGAGAAAAATTGTATGAAAAATACCCTGAATATAAATAAATAAATTGCAAGTGCTTAATAACAGGGTACTTAGTGTATACATTTTTGCAAAAAGGTAAAAAGCTGTCTCACCTCGTCACGGTGTACCCATCTGAGACAGTCCCTAACCTACTGAAGTTAAAAACATTATCAATACCTGACTTGTGTCATGTCAGAACTCCAATATGGATGGTGGCAAGTGGTTAGCTGTGTCCCAGATAAAATACACAGCAAAGTGAGACGCAATCAGCTGTTCAGTCTCAGTACTAGGAGGGCTGCACCCCCAACTTGCAACCAAGCAAGAAAAACTTGCTTGGTTGCAAGTTGGGGGTGCAGCCCTCCTAGTACTGAGACTGAACAGCTGATTGCGTCTCACTTTGCTGTGTATTTTATCTGGGACACAGCTAACCACTTGCCACCATCCATATTGGAGTTCTGACATGACACAAGTCAGGTATTGATAATTTTTTTAACTTCAGTAGGTTAGGGACTGTCTCAGATGGGTACACCGTGACGAGGTGAGACAGCTTTTTACCTTTTTGCAAAAATGTATACACTAAGTACCCTGTTATTAAGCACTTGCAATTTATTTATTTATATTCAGGGTATTTTTCATACAATTTTTCTCCTTGGTTTTTTCTAGTCTTAAGGCTGCAATTCACATGCTTAATGTTGCATGTTTACTGAACATTGTTTCAGCTCAGGTTTTTGTGTTTTTTGTATGTTTTCTTGCTTGGTTGCAAGTTGGGGGTGCAGCCCTCCTAGTACTGAGACTGAACAGCTGATTGCGTCTCACTTTGCTGTGTATTTTATCTGGGACACAGCTAACCACTTGCCACCATCCATATTGGAGTTCTGACATGACACAAGTCAGGTATTGATAATGTTTTTAACTTCAGTAGGTTAGGGACTGTCTCAGATGGGTACACCGTGACGAGGTGAGACAGCTTTTTACCTTTTTGCAAAAATGTATACACTAAGTACCCTGTTATTAAGCACTTGCAATTTATTTATTTATATTCAGGGTATTTTTCATACAATTTTTCTCCTTGGTTTTTTCTAGTCTTAAGGCTGCAATTCACATGCTTAATGTTGCATGTTTACTGAACATTGTTTCAGCTCAGGTTTTTGTGTTTTTTGTATGTTTTCTTGCTTGGTTGCAAGTTGGGGGTGCAGCCCTCCTAGTACTGAGACTGAACAGCTGATTGCGTCTCACTTTGCTGTGTATTTTATCTGGGACACAGCTAACCACTTGCCACCATCCATATTGGAGTTCTGACATGACACAAGTCAGGTATTGATAATGTTTTTAACTTCAGTAGGTTAGGGACTGTCTCAGATGGGTACACCGTGACGAGGTGAGACAGCTTTTTACCTTTTTGCAAAAATGTATACACTAAGTACCCTGTTATTAAGCACTTGCAATTTATTTATTTATATTCAGGGTATTTTTCATACAATTTTTCTCCTTGGTTTTTTCCTGCTCCTATAGGGTAGATCAGAGCAACTGGGGAGGTGGGAGGAGCCACCAGAGGAAAAAGGGGAGACAAGGAAGGTCAAGTGGAGGAGTTGAAGTTGAAGTTGGAGAGGGAGGAAGGAGGAGGAAGTCTGCGGGAGGCAGACAAGAAGGAGAAGCAGAAAGAAAGCTTTAGTCAGACAGGAGCTAAAAGAAGAAAGTGACGCTTCCTGGTGAAGATCCTGGGACTCAGAGGGTCCAGGTGACACCAAGTAGAGAGAAGAAGGGATTCCAGGGCCACAGATAGCTTTTGAGCTGGTGGCCTGTTCCACAGGAACATCGGTGGAGGGATCAAGCTGCAACAGGGGACGGTCCCTAGAAACCGGAGGAGTGAAAAATCATCTCCAACAGTAAAAACCGAGGCCCAGGGAAAGTTGCAAACTCCCCGGGCCACAGCCCACAGCAGAACCTCTAGAAAGGGGGTAAAACATCCGACAGGTGAGCCCCCGGCCTGGAGGCTGTAGTGGAGGCTGAGCCAGGTTCATCCTACAAAAGGCAAGGCTTAAGGAGACAGCTGAAGACAGAGACACTTGAGAGAAGGGTAC